>NC_041383.1:388941968-388949565 GCF_002162155.2 Triticum dicoccoides | reverse complement strand
CCTCCACTCCATTCGCTCCGCCAAAGCCGCCCTTGCCGCCGTGCCGATACGTCGGTGCCGTGGTTCGTCGAGGGGACGCACGGCGATCCTCTCGCTCCCACAGTACGCTCTCGTAGACTGCCGTCCTCTAGCCGCGTCGCCACCTCTGGCTACGTTCTTGTGGAGGTGCACAGAGGTCAGCGCCGCCACCGCTGGCGATGTTCGTGTGGAGACAGACGGCGGTCAGCTTCTCCCACAGTACGCGCATTCTAGACTGAGGCCCCGTTCATGTCGGTGTAGCGCTGAATGTTAGCTGATAGACGCTGTTAATCTCACTGTTTGCCGAAGTAGTTTACTGTCAATATGCTCTGCTTAAGAAGCTTCCTTGCCCTGTTCTGCACTCAATCTGCTTAGCTGAGATGGCATGCCAAGGCCGATTAGTTGCTAAAATATCCTGCCATATATTTATTGTGACGTAGATTGCCATGGTCTAGTAGCCAATCTGTTAGGTGAAATAGCTCTACACCGTTTTATACTTCATCTTTGTTGCTCCGATGGCCTTCGATAGTTTGATGGCTGTGTGCTCGGCCTCATTGACTGCTGAAACAGCCTGCCATAATTTAGCACTCAAATCTGTTTGCTGAATTAGCTTTACATATATTTCATTACTTAGATGTGCTCGTCCCAATATCTTGCCATAGCTTTAGACATCGACCTAGGTATTTTTTTCTGGACTTCATAAAAAAGCATATATGTTTTTCCTGTAATATCTAATAGAAGAACTAATTTGTATGTCTAACAGATGGACAGGACTTGGATAACTTCTGCTCAAAGATTCTCCGCTGCATATGTCAAAGGGGTTGAAAACTTCATGAACTTTATCAGAGCTGAGTACGGTGGTCCGAAATCAGATGTGCTCTTACCGTGCAGCAGTTGTATGAGTTCAGTTACAAGACCCTAGTCAACTATGCAAAATCATCTACACTTCTATGGGATGTCGGTCACATATACTAGGTGGGTTCATCATGGTGAAGCTATGAACGTCAATGTTATTGACTACATGGAAGCAGCAGATCACCATCTTGATCTGCCTGATGCTCAGGTGGAAGAGGAGGAGGAGGTGGTGGTGGCGGAGCCAGTGAGTTTGACCAACATTGAAACAATGCTACAAAATGCTCGTGCATTCCGTGAACTTTCACCTGCAGAAGAAAAATGGTGGGCCCGCATGTTGGAACAATGCAACGTTGTTGTCACCCTAGGAAATAAGCTATCAGTATTCTCAGCTATGGTCACCTTTCTTCAGGTGAAGACAACTGAGCGGATGACCAACAAATCATTCGATGCGATGTTGGCTGCCTTACGCAAATCTTTCCCAGATGCGTCTGAGCTGCCACACACCTATAGTAAAATGAAGAATTTCCTTCGTGCAGTTGGAATTGGAAATGATATGATCCATGTTTGTAAGAATAATTGTGTTCTGTTTCGGAAGGATTATGCCAACTTAAGTGAATGCCCGAAATGCAAAGCATCAAGATGGAAAGATGGCGATGTTGTGAAGAGGATTCCTCATAATGTTTTGAGACATTTTCCAATTACACCAAGATTGCAGAGGTTGTTTCATGATGCTGAAACAAGAGAGGATGTACTGTGGCATTCTAGGAACCAAGAGTATAGAGATCAGAATGTAATGAGCCATCCATCTCATGCTAGTGAGTGGAAAAGCTTCAATGATAAACACAAAATGTTTACTGCTGACCCGAGAAACATTAGACTTGGCTTAGCTTCAGATGGATTAAACTCATTTGGCCACCAGAGTGCCACATATAGCATGTGGCCAGTGCTTGTTATCCCTTACAACATGCCTCCAAATGTCTGCACCAAAGAATCGAACTACATGATGGCCTTGCTCATCCTAGGTCCAAAAAGTCCTGGAAAAGATTTTGATTTGTTCATGGAGCCTCTTGTGGAGGAACTTCAACAGCTATGGAAGGGTGTTCTCACTCGAGACCTATATAGCAGCCCACCAGCTGATTTCTTTTTGCGTGTTGTTATAATTTGGTGCATCCATGATTATCCGGCTTTGGGAACTATGTCAGGGCGAACGACACATGGTTACAATGCATGTGTTCACTGTGACAGGAATCCGCTATCATACGCAATACTTAGCAAGATCTGTTACATTGGACACCGTCGTTTCCTTGCCAAGGACAAGCCGCATCCTAGAAAATACCGAAGACATGTGTTAAATGCAAAGCATGAAAACCGTGATGCGCCAAAGAGGCTCACCGACGATGAGTTGCAAGTGGAATTAGAGAAGGTCAGGCATATTACACCAGGAAATCATCCTAGTAATGGTAGCGGGAAAAGGAAGCGTGGTAGGGTAGAAGAGAGATTATTGTTTACCCGCAGGTCCACTTTGCGGGACTTGGAGTATTGGAAAGATTTGGATCTGCGGCATAATCTTGATGTGATGCACATCGAGAAAAATATATGTGACAGCATTATCGGCACACTTCTTAATATTGAAGGCAAGATGAAAGATACCTTCAAATCTAGGATTGATTTGACACGCCTGGGTATCAGAAAGGATTTGCAGGTGCAATATGAAGGTAAACCACGGGATATGGCACCAGCTGTGTAGATCTTGGACAAGGTAAAAAGGAAAGAATTCTGTGAGATCCTGTCACATGTGAGATTCCCACATGGATATGCTTCCAACCCTGAAAGAAGAGTCAGTGCAGATGGAAACAAGCTACAAGGGTTGAAAACTCATGACTGCCATGTCCTACTTCAAAGGGTTTTACCTGTTATCCTTAGAGGGATTGGGCCACCCTGACTTATACAGAGCAGTTGCAGAGTTGGGACAATTCTTCAGGGAACTCTGCAGTAGGAATATCAGGATAGATGCTTTGGAGCTACTTAGAGACAAGATACCAACTATCCTATGCGACCTTGAAAAGATATATCCTCCAGCCTTCTTTGATGTGATGATGCATTTGGCTGTTCATCTACCCGATGAGGCACTACTTACAGGTCCAGTACAGTATGGCTGGATGTACCCTATTGAAAGGTGGTTAGGCACTTTCAAGGGCTATGTTAGGAACAGAGCTAGACCCGAGGGTTCCATTGCAGAGGCCTGCATTGCTACAAAAGCGTTGACATTCTGCTCAAAATACATTGAAACAACTGATCAACTTAGCAAAGAGGTGGGTGAAGACAATCTCGCGCTCAATGTTTTCGATTATTCTGTTCAAGTTATAGGGAAGAGTCGACAAGAGGACAAACCTAAAGATTTGGACAAAATGGTTTGGTATGTGTTGAATAACTGTCCTGAGATACTACCTTATATCAAGTAAGAATAGTACTGCAGTTTATACATCGTATTTACTAAACTTGCAGCACATTCTTATATATTTAGATGTTTGACACGATCACTATGTTGTGCAGCATCTACAAAGAGGAGGTACTGCCGCAAAATCCAAGAAACATTGACAAAGTGGTTATGGCAGGATTTGCGAAATGGTTCAACAAACATGTAAGCTTTTGAAGTGCACTGTCAATTTTTTTAATATATTGAGTACATAAGATGATCAGCTTGTCTATTTTCTAACCATAGGTTAAGAAGATGCTGGAGGATGGGCAGGCAGTTGATGATGCCCTTTACTCACTAGTAATGGGCCCTGATACTCGGGTAAGACATAATGAATCTTGCATTGTTGGAGATGTGCGCTACAACACCCTTGCACGAGATGAAGGCAGGAAGACACAAAACAGTGCCATCATGAGCACGGATACGTATGACAAAGAGACAACTAAAATGTATGCTAACATAACAGACATTGTTCAGTTGCAGTATATCTCCAGTTTCGAGGATCATCGGTGTGTGGTTCTTTTGTGCTGTCGTTGGTATAACCTGTTTTCCAGGATCGCAAAACCCAGAGCTGATGATTATTTCAAATCCATCAATGTCAAGGCGGCGTACCAGACCAATGATCCTTTTATTTTGGTAAATCAAGCAACACAGATATTTTTGTTGGAAGACACATTTGCACGTAGCGATGACTGGAGAGTATTGCAATGGTTTGAGCAGAGGAATTCGTTTAATGAAGTTGCACAACAAGATGATGCTTACACTGCTCCTGATGTACAAGATAACACAGATATTCCTAATATCTTTGAGAACCATCACGTCAATGACGCTGGCGAAAAGATTGCATGTCATGCTGTGGACATACAAGAGTTGATCAAGAAGAAGCCAACGTTCAAGGACATTGAGGACAAAGAAGAAGATGACACCGTGGGGAATTACAATTCAGACTGATACACATGGCGAAGATGTTGACGCTGCTGCTGTGGATGATGATTACATTGCTTTTGTCGTATTTGCCTATCAGAAGATATTTTTTATCTACTATGTGAAATTGTGTTTGCCATGACAACTGAAACCTGATGAACATGTTGTTTAGTATTTTGCTGTGAGAACATCACTTGTTATGTATGTTGATTTGTGTTTGGTGATTGTATGACAACTAAAACATGATGACATTGTTGTTTAGTTGTACTCATATTTGGTTGTGAAACTTGAATTTGATGACATAGTTTGTTGTTGGACTGCAGTTTGCTCGACATCTTCGAATGAGAACAAAGCTGACCCGACAGGGCCTCTGCTATTTATTTATTTATGAGCAAAAGGGGATACCCCCTGATTTCCGTTAATAGAAATCATTACATGTTCACAACACTACGCCTAGCCTGCTACACAGGTTTCATTCATTACTAGTTTCAGCAAAGTGCTCATGTCGTAGCCACTGAATACATCACGAGTGCTACATACACTCCAAATAAAGAGATAATCATCCTACAGAGCACATCGATTTTGCCCATTATCTTCACAAGCTCTTTCATCTCCTCATTGCTGTCAAGGCCGTTCAGCAGCTGTTGCTTGGCCATGATTAGAGGAACTGCATCTTTAACCTTCTGCTCTGCATATTCCTCTTCTGTTGTTCCTTCAGTTACTTGTCCAACACCCCAACCTGCTGGTATTGGGATTCCTTGGCTAACCAAATAATCAGAGTAGTTGCATTCCCCCACATCAGCAACTTCCCAGAAATACAAATCACACGAATCTTCCCTTTTCTGCACGAATCAAATTGGAAGATCATCAACCAAACTATTAAAAAAATCTGCAACTAAAAGCAGCAGAACAACACTTAAACATATTATTACCCCATGATTCGGGCATTTGTAGAAGACTCGGCCAGGGTTGAGGATTGTGGTTGAGACGCGACGGATGACTCTAGTGATTTGCAGCAGTGGCACTACACCAATGACAACGGGTTGCGATGAGCAATCGGCTGTGGTGCGTGTGCCGATGGGGGTGTGATGATACCCACAGGTGATGGCACGGGTGGCGAGTTAGCGCATATCTGGTTGTTGCCTGCTAAAGAGCAGGTGGACGAGCAGCCAGCGGACATGGTTGGTGCGGCCAGAGCTTCTGATGCTAGGCAAAGTAAGTAGAGAAGAGGAGAAGCGAACATTGGATATGTTAGTTTCATTACTTGCAGAGTAGCATATCACCATATATAGTCATAGTCCAGGTTTGGATTCGAACCAGCTACAGGAGCACGTCTCACTTTTTTCTAAAACTCGGCAACGTCTCTTTACTGGTACACTAGCTTGTTCTGTACGCCTTCCCAAGTCTCTGATTTTCTTTCCCTTTTTTTGCGAGGAAGGAAGGAGGACAAAATTGAGAGTTCTTGGGACTCGAACCCAAGACCTCTCGGTTGAAAACCAAGGGTGCTAGTCACTTATGTGGCGAACATTCCCTGTGAGGAGGACGGCGGATGAACGCATTTTCCTTGCAGTTTTCTTCCTATATATAAAAAAGTATGCCACTTGGTGTCTGCTTAGTCAACAAATGATTGTGCCAACCTTGACCGTTGGATTGACATTCAACGTCTGTCGCGTTTCTTCAGTCTCTTCTTCCTCGAGCCGCCAAAGCCAAACTAGCGCCGTCGGGACCGCCTGCTCCCGCCTCCCACGGCTGGCTGTGATCTTCCCCGGCTCCTGTTCGTTCCCGTCCGAGGCCTCACCATTGTCCTCCGTCTTGGATCGCTCGCCGCGGCACCGCCCTCCGGTGTTGTCAACATGGTCAACAACCAAGAGGAATAAGGAGATGACTGTACATGGTGAGGATGACAGTAGGGACCCAGCAGCGCACACAGTAATTTTGTTTTTTCGGGACGGAGAAGGGTATTAACTGGGTTGTGCGGGACCCGTGGCCCATCTAACCCAGGCTTTTATTTCATATGTTTAGCACATGACCTGCCCAGTTTGTTTTTTTCCATTCTGAAAAATGGCTAGCCAGCTATTTTGTTTTTTGCAGAATAACCAACATAGTCCTACTTGCTTTTCTACGCCCTGCTGGGCCGGAAATCTTTCAAGACGAGGAGGGATGCATTTTGCCCAGAAAATGGGCTATAAGTAATAAGAAATGGGCTATAAGTAATAAGAAATGGGCTATAAGTAATAATAAATGGGCTATAAGTAATAATAAATGGGCTGTAAAATGAAAAAAATACAGCAAACAGGCAATTAGTTCCAAAATATTGTTTTCTTTCGGATTTTGATATTTTAAATTTCATTGTTTTTGTGCGGGTAAATTTCATTGAATTTAAATTAAGGTATATTTAGATTTAAAATTAATTTGAATCTGGCTAGAAATTTCGGGTTGTATGTTGTTCGGGACAGATTTGGAGGCTGACTTGTGGGTCTACTAGGTTGACGTGTACTTTAGCTTTGTCAACTTAGTACACAAACGATTCTAGCAGCAGTGACCGTTGGATGTTAATCTAGCGGCCGTGCTGCTTCTTCAATATGAATGATTCTAGCTCCTATGACCGTACGATGTCCATCCAACGGCCGTAGTGCTTCTTCAACCTCTGGTCTTCTTGGTCCAGCCGCCCAAAGTAGCGCCGGTCGTGCCGCATGCTCCTGCCTCCCGTGGCCGGCTGTGCTGCCGCGGAGGCCTCACCGCCCCCTACTATTCCCACCGCTGGCCAGACCCTGCGATGACGGCAGCCTCACACCGCAGCCGAACCAGTGAACCCTCGTACTCCTCTCCGCGCGGGCTTCCGCTGCCGCATCTTCCCCGGTTCCGCGTCGTCCCCTTCCTAGGCCTTGCCATCGTCCACCGCTATGGTGCTCTCGGCGCGGCCTGGTCAACATGGTCAAGGAACGACTTCCATTGGACCTGGACTGTACGTGGAGAGGCTGACAACTGGGTCCACGGCCGCAGCAAGGAAGTGCCTCCTTATTACGCGGAAAATAATGATTCCTCCACCTGACAGCTGGGACCCACCGGACGGGCCACTGCATTTTGCGAAAAAACATTTCCCCCTGACTGCTGGGACCCACCAGCTACATCTTCGCATGCAAGGAAGTGCGTCCGAGCAAAAAAAACGATTCACCCCCTTGACTGCTGGGACCCACCAGCTACATCTTCGGACGCAAGGAAGTGCGTCCGAAAAAAAATGATTCACCCCCCTGACAGATGGGACCCACCAGCTACATCTTCGGATGCAAGGAAGTACGTTCGGGCAAAAAAAAATGATTCGCC
>NC_041383.1:388909494-388941643 GCF_002162155.2 Triticum dicoccoides | reverse complement strand
CCCTCACTGCTGGGACCACCAGCTACATCTTCGCACGCAAGGAAGTCCGTCCGGGCAAAAAAAACGATTCACCCCCCTAACTGCTGGGACCCACCAGCTACATCTTCTTACGCAAGGAAGTGCGTCCGGGCAAAAAAACGATTCGCCCTCCTGACTGCTGGGACCCACCAGCTACATCTTCGCACACAAGGAAGTGCGTCCGAAAAAAACTGATTCGCCCCCCTGAGTGTTGGGACCCACCAGCTACATCTTCGGATGCAAGGAAGTGCCTGACAGTCGGGACCCACCTGTTCGAAGAGTACGTAGTGTTGTCATTCTGATCACGAACATGTACGTACATATATACTGGTCAATGTAGAGGCGCGCACGTGTCGTAGTAGAGGCGCGCACGTGTCGTAGTAGAGGCGCGCACGTAGCATGTACACGTACGTACAGCGGCCAAGGTGCAAGAAAGAAAATACGGCCACATACGTACATACGGGCAGGGTATCAAACGCCTACTCGCGCATACGTACGGCCAGGGCTCGTGTACATGGCTGGGTCAGAATGGAGAAACAATGTCGTCGTCGTGTTCATGGGGAGCCAACCGGCTAATTCAGAACGGAATGCGTCGTCGTGTTCATCGGGAGGGCTTGGACGGAACAGGCGATGGAAATGAGGCCTGGTGTACCGCAGAACGGAGGAAACGGCCTTGTTCGACCGGCCATGTTCGAAACAGGATCCTGTTCATCGGGAGGGGTCTGGCGTACCGCAAAACGGAGGAAACGGACCTCCTACGGTCGAAATGGGGGACGGGTTGATCAGGAGGGGTGTGGCGTACTGCAAAACGGACGAAACGGACCTCCTACGGTCAAAACGGGGGTCCTGTTGATCGGGAGGGGTGTGGCGTACCGCAAAACGGACGAAACGGACTTGTGTTGAAGCGCTACGGTCAAAACGGGGGTCCTGTTCATCGGGAGGGGTGCGGCGTACCGCAAAACGGGACTCCACGGGATACCGTTCATCTCCACCGTCAACCTCCTCCAGCCTCCATGGGCTACTGTTCATCCACCGTCGACCTCCTCCAGCCTCCACCTGCGACTGTTCATCCACGGGCTCCTGTTGATCCAGGCTCCACTGCGTGCTACTCCACCGCTACTATTCAACCACCCCTCTCCACGGGCTTCTGTTCAACCACCCCTCCACGGGCTACTGTTCATCCACCCCTCCACCATCTACTGTTCATCCAGCCCTCCACGGGGTCGTCCTGTTCATCCAGCCCTCCACGGGGTCCTGTTCATCCAGCCCCAACCGGCTCGATCGATCGCGGTCCTGTTCATCCAGAGGCAACGCCACGGGTCCTGTTCATCCACTCCCACCGCTCACTGTTCATCCCCCCCCCCACAACACTCACTGTTCATCCAGAGAGGCAGCATCGATCGGCTTCAGTTAGCAGCAGTAGCGAAGGAATTGATCACTCGGGTTCAGTAACGCGTAGCCAGCAGTGCAATCGCTCGGGTTCAGTTAGAGCCAACGCCTCGCTCGGGTTCAGTTAGAGCCAACACCTCGCACACACGCGCGTACGTGTACGAGAGAAACGCGCATCGCTCGGCCCCCGACCTCCCATGGTAACCGGGAACTCCCCGAAATTTTCCTCCCCCTCGCTTCTACCACGGTTTTTTCCGTCATGGACGGCCCAAATAATGTCATGCAGCTGCGTCTCCGGCCCACCCAGGACGAAAAGCCCATTTTCTGTCATGATTTTTTGTCATAGAAGTAGGAGCCCACCACATCTATGATGATACCGGGTTTTGTCCCAATTATCGTCATAGAAGTGTCATATGTTTGACAGGAAAAAAATTCGTTCGGCCCAAAATGTCACGGATGTGTCTCCTCCAAATCTTTTGCGGGCATCCTGTATGGTCTCTTAGATATTGGCGTTTTGCCTGGCAAAAGCTCAATCGAAAACTCAATGTCTCTATTCGGTGGCATGCCTGGCAACTCCTCTAGAAATACATCAGGGAAATCCTTCACCACTAGTACTTCCTCCTGTACAACTCCTGATAAGGAATTTACTTGCGTCCTCTTCGGCACATGCCGGGATACATACTTGATCCTTCTCCCTTCTGGGGTGGTAAGCAAAATCGACTTACTGGTGCATTCAATGTTCCCTCCATACTTCGATAACCAATCCATGCCTAATATCACATCCAATCCTTGCGATTCCAATACTATTAGGTCCGAGGGAAACACGTAGTTACCAATCCTTAATGGCAACCAATCACACCATAAACTAGCCATATACTCTGCTCCAGGAGAGGTTACTAACATGGGTCACCTAAGGGCTTGGGTTGGCAGTATATACTTATCCACAAATCCCCTTGATATGTATGAATGTGATGCACCAGTATCAAAAAGAACGATTGCAGTAAATGACTTAACCAAAAACTTACCTATTACTGCATCTGGCTGGGCTTCAACCTCCTCCACGTTAACATGGTTCACATGTCCCCTATTGAAAGGGTTCAGCTTCTTCCCAAAGCTTCCATTGCCATTTCCCTTCTGGGCTTCAGGACATTCATTGGCATAATGTCCAGTCTTCTGGCACTTAAAGCAAGTGACTTGGCTCAGATCCCTCTTGGCTGGGGTTGATGGGTTGGTACGGTTCTGGCCGTTGCTTCCTCCATTACCATTCCCATTCTTGGGGCCATTATGATTATGTGAACTCCCTCCTCCATGGGTATGCTGAAAATGTCCTCCCGACTTCGGGGTAAAACAAGGCTTCTGCTGAGCTCCAGAATTGTACTTCCCTTGTCCATACTTCCTCTTGCGGTTGTCAATCTGCTACTGCTTTCCTTCAATCATGAGAGCACGATCTACCAACTCCTGTTGTTGAAAGTGGCTTCCATCAACTGCATGCTCAGATCATCATTTAGCCCTTCCAGAAACTTCTCCTATTTAGCTGAATCCGTAGCAACGTCATCTGGGGCATAACATGCTAGCTTACTAAAATCATCCACATACTGGCCAACTGTCCGTCCTCCTTGGCGCAAGTTGTGAAACTTACGCTTCTTCATGGACATAGCTCCTGCTGAAACATGGGTAGTATGGAAAACCTGCTGAAAATGATCCCATGTGACAATGTTGATAGGATAAGTGGCTGTGAAATTCTCCCACCATGATGCTGTGGGTCCATCTAGCTGATTTGCGGCAAAACGCACCTTTTCCGCATCTATGCATCCTGCAGTGGTCAACTCCGTTCCTGTCTTGCGGAGCCAATCATCTGCAACTATTGGCTCAGTGCTACTGGAAAACACCAGTGGATTCAGTCTAAGGAAACGGGTTAAGTGATCAACAGGTGGTGGTGGTGGTGGGTTGTTGTTGTTGTTGTTCCCCTAATTCTGATTCTGGACTAGTAACTACATCAATGCATTCTGCTGCTGGATCAACTAAGTGAGCTCCGGTGGGAAAGCAAATCCATTGTCACGTCTCGGAGGCATCTGAGGGTTTAGAAGAGATGAGAATACATAATATAATGAGCTCTAGAGGGAAAACACTACCCATATGCACATGAGACAAAACAAACAAAATCACTTCATTCAATTCAAACAAGGGCATACAATGGTCTAACTATCATTACAAAAGTGCTCAGACTATACTATACAAATGGGGGAAATACTATTATTGTTAGGGTGGTCAACTAGAAAAACTACTCCGTTGAAGACTCCATGATATCTGCTCCAGCTTCATCAACATAGTCATCATCGCTATCATCTGGGTCCGAGTCGGTGTCGTCGATGATGATGTAGTTCTCTGGCAAGTGCAATCATCGCCTTCTCCTCCAGTCGCGGGGAATCCCATAAACACCTTCAGCTTCTTCTTCAGATCATCATTCTTCTCCATGAGTGTCGCTATTTCTTCCTCATATCCATCGCATGTTTACTTGAGTTCTTCCTCCAGTTCCGTGATAATGGTCATAGCCTTCTTCAGATCTATCATGCATGCGCACATCTGGTTCTCCTGGCAACGAATGTGCTGGTTTAACTCCTGGATGAAAGCTGCAATTGATCTATCCTTCCTGGTGCTGATCATCTCCCATTGCTCATCTCGGCGCCCAGAAATCTGGTAGATAGTATCCTTAAGCTCCTTGTGGTAAACTTCTCCAATGCGTCCCATTGTGATGTGGGCTGCCATGCTCTTTCCTAGACTCCAGGTTGGTGCATCAAAGGAAAACTCTATAGGCTCAGTGACGGGCATGAACGTCCTTCCCGGAACTTGAACTTGAATCATCCAACGCTCCTCTTCTGGTAAAGTGGCGATGTAGGTCCCGGTGAAGCTTGGTACTCCGATGTTCAGGTATCTAGTGACTTCCTTCAAGTGGCGTCCAAAGGGTGTATCTTCATCCAGTTGCGTGAACTTGTTCCTTGCATCCGCCATCCTAAAAGAGTAGAAAAGATGAGGAGTCAGAAAATGAGAAGAGTGAGTAGTGATCTAGGGCTTTATCTTAGTGGTCCTGCCCTACAGTCAGCGTGTTCTCTGATACCATCTTGTAGCGACCAGACCTCAAACAGTCTGATCTCTGTGCTTTAGTGTCATCCCTAGATCAGTAATGCTGACACACACAGTACTTGAAGGATTTATAACAGAGTAGCAATCACACACTTAGTACATCCAATGTCTCCAAAGGAGAGCTTATTACAATAAATATGGCTTAAGGCCATCTAATAACGATAACAGCAGAAGGCTTGGAAGATAAGTGAGTCCATCAACTCCAACAACATCACTGAGTATAGGACCACGATCCTAAGGCATCTTACCCATTGTCTGAAAAATCTGCAACATGAACGTTGCAGCCCGAAAATGGGTCAGCACATGGAATATGCTGGCAAAGTAACACGTAGAGAGTGATGAAAGAATAATGCTATACTACATGCATATATGGCTGGTGGAAAGCTCCATGGTTACAGTTTTGCATAAAGCTAGTTTTTCCCTACTGCAAAGGAATAAACTTTATTTAACTATCATGGTGGTTGTAAAACATTGAGAGTGTAGACACCCTCTCAATCCCAATTAAGCATCATCATTAAACCCAACAAATTAAATTAAAGTAACATGATGAGATTCACATGATAATCCAAATACTAGATACTCAAAATGTCCATAACCGGGGACACGTCTAACCATGATTAGTTTGTACACTCTACAGAGGTTTGCGCACTTTTGCACACAAGACTCGATCTCCTCCGTTGGATTTCTTGCACTACATGGTGTTTGAGAAATGGAAGACCGAGACATAGTTTTTCATAAGCGTTCGCACCTTACACCAACCTACATCCCCTACATCTGGTAGTCTACCACTGTAAGAGTCCACACGACTTAATCAACTATGCTAGAGCCCATAGTAGCTTGTGGCTGCACACGGAAGTTTCTAGCATGAATAATCTCATGATCCCTTTGAGCCAGGTACCTCAATCCTGGAATACCCAGGTACCTCAATCCACCTAGATGTGTATTAAAGTTGCCACCTTAAATAAACCATTAATTAACAATCTCACATCTGTCATGGAAATTCACTCACCCAATCCACATCTACTAGCATAGCATAGCGATATAAGCAAACATAGAAGTAGCTCCCAAGGGTTTGATAATAAAACAGGTAATAGGTTCTACCTCATCTACTTCCCAAAGCCCACATGTTATTCAGATCCTAGTCATGCAATTGTTTGGGGATTGATCCAATGCAATAAAACTGGGAAATGAAAAGTATGATCAAAGTGTTACTTGCCTTGCTGATGATCCGTGAAACCTAGAGATTCGAGGTAGCAAGCGGCGCACTCGGGATACTCTATCGCAAACAAACAAGCAACCAAGCATTCAATAAGTACTCATCTAATGCACGAGTAAAACTCAAATAAGAGAACTAACCAGAAAGTTCAACTTAAGAACTCCGGTTTGCGAAAAGAATCAAAACTGACGAAGCACTGAAAACAAACGGCGAAAGAAAAGAGCTTCATTTACTAATCTGGACCTAAGTCAAATTTTACAGTAGCAAAAACTTATTTGAGTGTGTTAAACGGAAAGAGGGTTTCGAGACGAAACTCTAGGCGCTTGAATCGCCTGATTCCGATAAACGAGCGAAAAGATAAACTAAAACGAAAATCGGATCATAAATCGCGATCGGAAATAATCGTGGAAAATCCGAGAAAAAGAAAAACTAATGAACAGTTTAATATACGGACGTTCGCTAACTGAAACTAAACGATGAACTCGTCCGTTAAAACGAACGAACGCTCGCTAATTAAATAAACCGGGAGATATAAAATAAACTGATCTAAAAAAAATAAAACCTAGGGTTTCTAAAAAAACGGATTGGTTTTCTTCAGAAAACCGGGGCGGTGGGGCGGCAACCTCGGCTCGGGCTCCGGTGAATGTCCGGCGGGGCTCCGGTGGTGGCGGGCAACGTGGGGTGGCGGGGTGGTGGCGACGGGCGTCGGCGGCGGCGGCTTCTGGCGGCGGCAGCGCAAGGCGGCGGGGCTAGCGGCTTGCGGCGGCGGCGGCTCCGGCTTTGGGACTCCAAGGGGGGCCCGGGGTCGGTGTTTAAAAGGGGGGGGGCTGCGGTGGCTTGCGGGAGGGGCAAGGCAGCGGCGTGGCCCTCCTGGACTCGGGCGGCGGCGGCGATCGGGACTACGGTCCCGATCCGGAGTGGGAGACGGCGGCGGTGCGAGCTGGCTCGGCTGGGCCTTCGGCCTAGTCGGGCGCGCAGGTTTTTTTAAATAATTCCACCAAACTAAGAAAAATTCTAGAAAAATAAATAAAAATCTAAAAATACCAAAATAAATTTTCACCGTCTAAATAAAATATTTAGAACGAGACGAACATTTTCTTGGCCTAACATGAAGTTTTTGAAAAACGTGCAATTTTTCCTAAATTCAGATAAAATAGCCAAAACTCAGAAATAAAACTTATTTGATTTTTTATTAAATCCTCCATATCTCTTTATTTTGGGAAAGTCATTTTATTCCCTCTCTCATATTTTTATTTTAGAAATAATTGAAGGTAAAATAAAATAAATCAAATGATCCTATTTTCAGAATTTGAGAAAAACTCAAATATGAAAATAACAAAATTCCCAACTCTCTCCGAGTGTCCTTGAGTTGCGTAAAATTTCTAGGAACAAGCCAAAAGCAATAAAATATGATATGCAATGATGATCTACTGTATAACATTCCAAATTGAAAATTTGGGATGTTACAATTTACTATGATAACACCATTTGTTCTTGACATCTTTAGCTTCAAATATGCATAGTGCGGGAGCGCGTTAAAGAGCGCGAGCGCAGTTCGTCCAAGAAGTGTGTGGTAGCTGTTGCGGAACGGGATGATGTCAAAGATCAAGTCTTCAGTTCAAAAGTTATCGGGGGAGTCGAAGACTACTTCCAATGTAACCAAGAAGTGTGTATAACACCCTTGAATGTGGTAGAACTAGGTTAGTTCCTTGATGGGTCGATTCCCATATTCCGGCTCATGTCAGCATAGATCAGGTTTATGCTACTGCCTCCGTCCATAAGGACGCATGTCAGGCGGAACCCATCGATGATGTGGTCCAAGACTAGAACCGCCGACTCTCCGTGACGAATATTGGCCGGGTGGTCGTGTTTGTCGAAGGTGACAAGGCAAGCCGATCATGGGTAAACTTCCCGAAGTGCATGCTTTCTCTCCTTCTTAGGTATGTGAGGGGCGTAGATCATGTTAATTTCCTTTACTTTGGAGGGAAATTGTTTTTGGCCTCCATTATTGGGCCGTCGAGGCTCCTCCTTGTCCTCGCTACGCGTTTGCCTTTTACCTCGCCCTTCAGCTATCACCTTATCGACCTGCTTGAAGACCCAACAGTTTGGCTTGGTGTGATTTGTCGGTTTATCCGAGATGCCATGATTCTTGCATGACCTATCAAGGATTTTGTCCAGCTGGCTAGGACCATCCTTATTTCCTTTGAAAGGTCTCATTTTTTGTCCGGCCCTGGGGCTGCCAAACTCTACTTTGATTGCGGTGTCTTTGGTATCGCTGTCGTCGTTCTTGTTTGTGCACTTATTTTTGTAGCGTCTGGGTTTGCCATTGTTGTCGCGTGCCACCGAGGTACCGACCTCATTGTTGTGAGAGCTGCAGGCCAGCCAGCTGTCCTCTCCCACGCAAAAGTGGGCCATGAGTGAAGTGAGGGCTGCCATGGTCCTTGGTTTGTCCTGCCTAAGCTGTTGTGCGAGCCAGTCATCCCAAATAGTGTGCCGAAAGGCGGCAATTGCCTCAGCGTCGGGGCAGTCGACTATCTGGTTCTTTTTAGTTAAGAACCGATTCCAAAATTTTCGTGCTGACTCGCCTGGCTGTTGGATAACATGGCTAAGGTCGTCAGCATCCAGAGCCACTCATTGCCGTTCTTGTTCCTGCACTTAGTTTTGTCGCACCTGGGTTTGCCATTGTTGTCGCGTGCCTCCAAGGTATCGGCCTCGCCGTTGTGAGAGCTGCGGGCTAGCCAGCCATCCTCTCCCATGCAAAAGCGAGTCATGAGTGATGTGAGGGATGCCATGGTCCTCGGTTTGTCCTACCCGAGCTGTCGTGCGAGCCACTTGTCCTGGATTCTATGCTAGAAGGCAACAATTGCTTGAGAGATGGGGCAGTCGATTATGTGGTTCTCTTTAGTTAAAAACCAATTCCAAAAATTTTGGTCTAACTTGCTTGGTTGTTGGATAACCTGGCTGAGGTCATCGGTGTCCAGAGGCCGGACCACTACTACAGGATGTTGCTAACGCGACACTACAATCAGAGATCCTTCGAGGAAATTGTGTGCAGTGCATTGATTGCAAATGGTGATGTAAGAAAATTGTAGAAAATGATACAATATGTTTGCGATGGCAAAGATATCAAACACATTTTAGATTTTAGGTGCGTGTGTGATGCGTGGGACACAGTTCACATGTGTGAACTGTTTGCGATGATCATAATAGCAGAAATGGTCAACCAGAGGAATGTGTGTGCGATATACCGCATACAGTTAACTCGGATGAACTATTTGTGATCAGGCAACATAACAGAAATGGTTCAACTTAACAAGATGTGTGTGATATGAGGAAAACATGTCTGTAATTCGAAATGTGTGGAAGACCAATAACAACACAAACAATTCTTGTTAAGAAGCCGTGTGTCTTGTCAGCAAACGGTTGCTAGTATGCAATTGTGAGCGATTGATGAAATCATCACCGATAGGTTCCATAGTTTAGTCCGTGCACGATGCGATTTGCTCTTTCCGCACAATATCTATGCTCTGTCTACAGAACATCAACATATATACTTATAAGAACAGCAATGCATAACCAAATTAAGCATACAATTACATAAGTCAGTACACACATAACATTTCCACACACCAAAGTAAGCAATTACATGCATACTAAACTAGGAGAAACGAGCATCTAATCATCTACTTCTTGTTGTGACGACGCATCCCATTGCTCTGCTTTCGGCTGGATCCCTAGCCGGTTCGGGGAAGGAGGCACTTCCTCATGTCAACGACCCGCCTATACATCTCGTAGCTCGTGTACGCCTCCTTGGTCACGTACACGACATGATCTTTGTCGAGTTTCTTCATCTAGGCTGAGTGCCAGGCACACTTGTCCTTGTTGTAGGAATCCTTCATGTCTCTATAGTAGGGGTCGATGATGGCCTCGGCGAGGTGAACCAGTGAGTCCTTCTCATGCTTCTTGCTGCCCCAGATCTTGTATTGGCCCTGGATGTCGACAAGATTCTGGCAGGTGATGCCCGAATTCTTGAGCACCTTTACATCGTTGGAGATGTCCACCGTAGCAAACTTGTAGTGGGGGCTATTGACAAACCTGGCAAAATGCTCGCAAGGCCTTGTGGCCAGGCAGTAGTTGTAGACCAGGACGTGCTTACGCACGCACATCTGGGCGACGACGATCTTGGGACGAGACTCGACACGAGTGTGGGTGTACTCGAGGTCGAACCCGACCACCTTGTACTTCTCCTCAGAAAGCAACAGTTCCACGATGTGGATCGAGTGCTCGAACTAGACCGGGTTGTTGGTGTACACCACCAAGAGCTCCATGAACCTTCTGTGGTTGTCCACAATGGCATGCATGGTGAACTGCTGCTCGATGTCAGCAGCTGCTCGGAGCGCCATTGGAGCCGCGTAGGATACCCCTGTAAGAATTTGTCGTGGTGGGTGTGCTTCTTCATATACAAGGGCGCGGTCGAAAGGTTGAAGAAACACAAGGGTTAAATGGTCGCTGTAATAAATGGGGGGCGGCCGGCCTGTAATATCACTTTTTGTCATCACGTTCATAGCGGAGGATTCCAGTGCATGCTTGAGCATGCCATACGTATTTCATTTGACCATGCGTGGGCTTGAAGAGGTGTCAAATGTATCATTGGTGAGCATGTTCCCGCACAACCGTGCAATTTACCGCGCGCAACCATGCAAGCTTCCCACCCTCCTAGTTTGGCCACGTACCAGCAAGAAGAGGGGAAAATCATGGTCGTTTATTGGCAAAAAGCTTTGCAAAAACAAAGTGTGTGGAATGACTTTGATCATAAGTTTACCCATGGGTGATGAGGTCAAAGTTACACGGAAGGGTGTTGATGGACACTCGAGTGCGATAATTAATTGTGTGCTCTATAGGGCACACGGTTGATGAAACCAACTATGTGCAATAATGTCGAAGATTCCAGTCGAGTTAGCTATATAGATCATTTGCTATGAGATCGACAAGGGAAACACATTCGAGAAATGGTTAATAAAATCTAATTCTAGTGCATGTTAAGGTCCAAATATACGAGTCTCATACGATGCCATTTCAATGATTGTACCACAGAAGCCTAAAATATTACAAGATTCGAATTACAGAGTTATATTGCTCAAATTTGAAGATTACAAGGTTCAAACTGATATTAGAAATGAAATTAATCTCATTCAGCTGCAAATGCCCATGCTAATCAGCTGAACATGGATATAAGAGAGGTTCAAACTAATATTACCACTTGACAGGCTGGTTTCAAAACCTCGTCATTTCTGCAAAGGGATCAACCACTGACATGTCATGTATGGGGTTGACACAATGACTTCCGGTTACTCTGTCATCTAAAGTTCCAAAAAGAAATTCAGCATTTTCAGAGCCTTTTCCATTCCACCGCAGCCGCCGGCGCTGATCAACAAACCATTCATTTTTTTCAAAATAAATGTAGGGAAATCCTCATTACCTTTAGTACCCTTGCTCTGACAGCCTAGAACTTGGCGAATATAATCTCAGGTAAGGTCCCTCGGTCGGAGTTCAAAGTAATTTCTAAGAGATGCAGATCTAGGCATTCGATATGATTGTTATATTATATAACATTATGCACCACCGGGCCTATTCTTATCTACAAAATAAGAAAACGTGTTAGTGCCTACGTGCATTTTTTAACACTACCACAGTCCTATTTGGTTTGCAGGATTTGTAAAATGCACTAACGTGCCATGTTTGATCCGACATGATTAAGATGGGCATTTGATTACAATCTAGAAAAATTTTGCTTTCTTCACAAGAGGTTGGAGTGGATGAAAAAATCCCTAAGAAAACTAGTACACATGAATCCAAAGGAGAAATGCTTATGGATTGTAACCATATGAATCAAGCAACCAATATGGGGGGAAACATGTATGTACTGAAATCCTCCAAAATCCCTTCAGAAATCGTAGTACATTGTCATTGTAAACTTTGGAAAAGGTGCCAAAATTTGAACTCCCTTATGGTTAACATTTAATAGGAAAGGAACATCACCTTGATAAATAGCTTCTCCAGGCACGTAAAGCATCTCAGGAAACTGGCAACTTGGTCCAGGTTGGGACTGATAGATTCTATTGCCAAGACCTGCACTGTGCAGATTCGGGGTCAAGCTTGTCAGAATCATTTTCTGGATGACAGACAAACATACATCTTCAAAATTAGAAACAATGTTAGTTTCAAGAAGGAGAGGTAGAAGGCGATTGTTTTACCTGAACGGGTGTGGATCCAATAACAAGTTCGGAGTATTTGACGGATGAGTAGCTCGCCACTGTCAATTTCGGCAGAAATGACATTGATTCTTGTTGGACCTTGTTGATCAACTACAAGTAATCTTTCAAGTGAAGGTGTGTCCTCAATCACCATACTGTGGTACACCTTTTGTGATGTCTTGTTGCAGCACCAACAACACACATAAATAGTCCGGAGAGTCATGGAGGTGATGTGGAAGCTACTCAACCCATTGATCGACTGAAGATGAAGGTACTCGAGTGCAATACAGCTACAAAGCAAATGCTCCATGTAATCCTTTGGGATGCAGACGATGACGAGCTCAAGGGGCTTCAGTCATGGTAGAAAAAGAGCAGGCACGTCATTAAGGGGGGTGGCAGTTCATAAACGCGGTGAGGCGCAGCGTGGGTGCGAGGCGGAGCACGGACATTGGCAGCGAGCGCATATGCCCATCATTAAAACTGAGCTCCTCAAGCTGATCTACGGTGTGGGATGAGAACCACTTGTCAATCTTGGCTCGGTCCTTGCCGTTGGAATGGAACTTGCTCGTGCTGAGGGCTCTGATTGGGCCATGGTGACTGCCGAGGATCTAGGACAATGCGTCCAAGATTTTGCGATAGCCATGGCAGAGCTCGTGGATGTCAATGAGGTTGAGAGGGGTGGCATGCCATCAGGGGCGCCACTACCGGGAAATGACGGTTGTCCGCGCCATGATGTTTGCTTGAACTACGTCGGTATTTCCTCAAAGAGGAAGGGACGATCCAGCACATCAATGGTAGGTATTTCCCTCAGTGATGAGACCAAGGTTGTCGAACCAGTAGGAGAACCATGCAACACCATGTAAACAACTCGTGCACACAAAGAACAAATACTTGCAACCTGATGTGTTAAAGGGGTTGTCAGTTCCTTTCGGGGAACGGCGCCAGAAAGCTCATTGACGGGAGAAAGTTGTAATAGATTGGATAAATAGATGTCGCGGGAACACGAGATAAAATAAAGTGCAAAAAATTGCAGCAAGGTATTTTTGTATTTTTGGTTTAATAGATCTGAAAATAAAAGCAAATAAAAATAGATCGCAAAGGCAAATATATTTTCACTAGTGGCTTCTCCCGAGAAAAATAGCAAATGGTGGGAAAACAATTACTGTTGGGCAATTGATAGAACTTCAAATACTCATGACGATATCCAGGCAATGATCATTATATAGGCATCACGTCCAAGATTAGTAGACCGACTCTTGCCTACATCTACTACTATTACTCCAAACATCGACCACTATCCAGCATGCATCTAGTGTATTAAGTTCATGGAAAAACGGTGTAATGCAATAAGAACGATGACATGATGTAGACAAGATCTATTTATGTAGAAATAGACCCCATCTTGTTATCCTTAATAGCAATGATACATACGTGCCGTTTCCCCTTCTTTCACTGGGATCAAGCACCGTAAGATCGATCCCGTCACAAAGCACCTCTTCCCATTGCAAGATAAATAGATCAAGTTGGACAAACAAAACCCAAATATTGGAGAAGAAATATGAGGCTATAATTAATCATGCATATAAGAGATCAAAGAAGCCTCAAATAACTTTCATGGATAAAAACATAGATTTGATCATAAACGCAAAGTTCATCGGATCCCAACAAACACACCGCAAAAAGACTTACATCATATGGATCTCCAAAAGATCATTGTATTGAGAATCAAGAGAGGGAGAGAGAGGAAGCCATCTAGCTACTAACTACGGACTCGTAGGTCTACAAAGAACTATTCACGCATCATCGGAGAGGCTCCAATGGACATGATGAACCCCTCCATGATGGTGTCTAGATTGGATCTGGTGTTTCTGGAACTAACAGCGGCTGGAATTGATTTTCGTCGACTCCCCTAGGGTTTCTGGAATATTGGGGCACTTATAGAGCAAAGAGGCGGTGCGGGAGACAACCGAAGTGGGCATAACCCACCTGGGCGCGCCCTGGTGAGTTGTACCCCCCTCAGGGCACCCCTCTAATACTTATTCGACCCATCTTGTGTCTTCTGGTCCAGAAAAAATCCACAAAAAGTTTCGCTACATTTGGACTCCGTTTGGTATTGATTTCCTGCGATGTAAAAAAACAAGCAGAAAACAACAACTGCACTGGGCACTATGTCAATAGGTTAGTACCGAAAAATTATATAAAATGCTTATAAAATGATTGTAAAACATCCAAGAATGATAATATAGCATCATGGATCAATCAAAAGTTATAGATACATTGGAGATGTATCAGCATCCCCAAGCTTAATTCTTGCTCGCCCTCGAGTAGGTAAATGATAAAAACATAATTTTTGATGTGGAATGCTGCCTAACATGTTCATCACATATTTTTTTCTTTGTAGCATGGACATTTGGACTTTTATATGGTTCAAAGCAATAGTCTAGTTTTGACATGAAGACTATAATGCTCAAGCATATCAATAGGCAACCATGTCTTTCAAAATATCAATGCTAAAGCAAGTTATCCCTAGCCCATTATGCTCAATCATTGATCCATTCATGAAACACAGTCGAATACTAGATTTACCCAATGCTGAAATACAATCATAGTGCCCCTTAGTTGGTGCTTTATAAGAGGAGATGGAGACTCAAGTAAAAATAAAATTTTCATAAAGTAAAAGAAAGGCCCTTCGTAGAGGGAAGTAGGGATTTGTAGAGGTGCCAGAGCTCAAAGCGAAAATTGAGAAATAAAAACATTTTGGGAGGCATGCTTTTCCTACCAACACTACAAAAAAAATACACTTCCGTGATGATACGTGTTTGTCACAGTAGGTCACGTTTTCTGTCATGTATGTACATCCATGACGATTTTATGATAGAATCAAGATAGTCATACCTGTGCTATCGTAGAATTGTTCCATGGCATTACCAAAATTATCATCAAGGAAGTGTCCACTTCCATGACGATAAATCGCGCGTCATAGAAGTGATTTCGTCAAGCGTGACCGACACGTGGCATCCACCTTAACGGGTCGCCGTTAAGCTATTGGATTCGGTTTTGGATCCGATAACCTACTAACAGCCAGGACCAATGGGGATTTTCCACGTGTAAATTTCTCATTGGCCTGAGGAACCACGTGTCGGCTCACCGTTGGGACAGATGTCATCCACTCATTGGACCAAAGGCGCCTATGATACGTCGACACATGGCACGGCCCAACAGAGGCCCACTCCGGTGAAAAGGCCGACCCATGTGACTTTCTCAAAAGGTAGCGGGCCGGTGCATGGAAAGCTTGTTAATGGCATGTTCGCATACAGCCCATTTACAACCTGCGAAGTCACGACCTGTTATGGCCTACCCTAATTTGGCCCAGTAGCATCATATGGCTATCCAATATGATTCCAGCCCATTGTAACTTTCGGCCCATGTATGGCCCGTGACGTCTTTCGGCCCATAGGAGGCCCTTTGTAACTCTGGGGCCACTAAAGGCCCGAGAAGAAACTGGCCGATACGAAAGAGTGTATCGCTTTATTCCCATTAACGACCCGTTATTCTGTCGGCCGTTTCCATCCCGTGTTAACTTTCGGCCTTCTAAGGGCCCATTTATTCTTGGGCTCATTTCCAGAATTCGATTATTTACGGTGTGTTACTGGCCTGTCCCGCTTGTGGGCCAAATTTAGCCTGTTGTTACAGTCGGCCTATTTGTGGCCCGTTAACCCATTGGGTTGTTTTCATAGCATCATCAAATATGGCCTACTAACGGCCTGTTATGGTCGGGCCATAAAACAGACGACTTCCACTCTAGCCCATTTACGACCCATTGGGCGGACCGTTATTGGTCCATGAATAGTATGGCCCACATTTGGCGAAACGATTATATGGCCCATAGAACGCCCATGGATCCGTCGGCCCGTAGAAGGCCCATGGATCCGACGGGCCATAGAAGGCCCACGGATCCGATGACCCATAGAAGGCCCACAGATCATACGGCCCATGGTTCGTACGGCCCGTGGAGGACCATGCTCACTACAATGTTTCAGCGAGTTGGCCCCCGTTTGAACGATATAGCATATTCAAAGAATTATCCTACTCTATACTATCACCTCTAAAAAACATGCACTATACAATAAAGAAACTAAGGCATAGAAACGTAGAATAATCCTACACTATACAATCAAGAAATTAGAGCCGATTATACCCACTGGGCATTATGGTTCGGCACCAGTGATAATAAAGCATACACAAACAACAAATTACATACACTGGGCAAATACAGCTCATACATCATGGACGCGCATCAAAATAACTTACCATTTGAACTATAATCTCTTCAGAAAATAGGATTGGCCAGATTCAGATAGCACAAATTTCTGTCTGCAAAATCTCCAGTTCTTTCATGGTACCTCAGTCTCTCGCTTCATTTTCTTGACTCCTGCATCTAATACCTACAAGTCCAGTCTCAACTTGTTGATTGCATGTTCATAATCTTGTACACGTTGTCTTGCCACCTCTAGTTGATGCTCGAGAACATCAGCACATTCCAATTCCAATCCATAATCATTTGGTAATGGCCATGCCGCACTGCTCACAGATCTTTGTGTTGATTTCACTTCATCCTGAAATGTTTCTATAAGTACACATGACTAGGGCAAAAATATAGTGACAATAGTGGATCAAGCAAGACAGACTATTTTGTACATAGCAAAACAGGACTAACAATAATGTTACATGTCATGAAGCATAAGCAGGTGATATTTAAAAAATTATAAAAATGGCAGTCTGTGTAGCCTGCATACAGAAATCTCTCTTAGCTCACCAAAGGAGCATGATGTTGGGGCAAATCCAAAGCACAGACAGGTTAGAAGTTTAGACATCATGTTGCATATAAGCAAGCAGTTGGCCATTCTGTAGCTCAATTAAAGTCTTAGGGAGCATAATGAACAGCAGAGCGATTCATACAAACCTAATACAGCAAGCAAAATTGTGCAATCATTAGGCCAGTATAAACTAGATTGTGAGCCTCATGCAGTAATAGTTGGTTAATAGACTTCAAAGCTTCAGGCACACTTCACTAGAGTAATTAAATGGTAAGGCCTTTAATTATGTCAACTAATAGTTATACAAGTACTCAACATCAGGCATCATTGTTTGGGCATCTCATTAACCGAGGACAAAAAAAGCAATTGAACAGAGCAATTTAACTATGCCTGAAACAAACAAGCAATTGAACTGTTGAGTTGGCAGCATGCATACATGCACGTCTCAATAACATCCATGGCCTGGCTACATTTACTATATAAAGGAACAGGTAATGTAATATTGTTTGCCCCCCATTAAGTGTCTCGACTAGTATGTAATCAATATCCTAGTAATGATAGGGAGGCTAATGATGTGAATATGCGTTTGGTTATGACATTTATTACATCGACAACTCTACCATGGCAGGAAGCAGTTTCACACTATTCACTGTTATAAGATGTTTTTGATATTTAAAAGTAGACTACATCCGAAATGAGTGAACAGACACATTAAAATGTGTTTACAGACATCTGACTTACAAAAAATTTAGAACATCATATAGTAGTGAGTGGAGGGGGTTTTAATCAATGGCCCAATGACTTGGTTACAGGTGAAGAACCGTACGCAAGCACAATGTCAGACAAATAGGATATCCTCATAATTGTAATACAGTGTGACTTACCTTAACTAGTTGAACAGGCTCAACGCTGCTCCTTCTTCTCTTGCAAGGCTCCTTCCTAACATCTTGTACATGGAAATCCTCAATCTTATATTCATTGCACCCCCTCTGCAAGGTGACACAAACTAGTTACTGGTCTCCTTGGAAGATAAATATGCATACTTTCCAGTCTGTGAACAACAAAAAAGGATGATATTATAACAAAACAACACCACATAATGAAACATGCCACATCTCTTGCACACAATGAAATGAGCATAATATGCATACTTTCCTGTCTGTGAACAACAAAAAAGGATGATATTATAACAAAACAACACCACATAATGAAACATGCCACATGTCTTGCACACAATGAAATGAGCATTTACTATGTGTGCACTATGTAAAAACTAGGCATACCTCTGGATCTCCAGGTACTCTTGGAGAGCCTACTTTAGTGTACAGCCAAACCTTTATGTCATCTATGAGTTATACAAGCCCCCACCACAACAACCCTTAGTGTTTAAATTGTTGACAAGCTCTATTAGGTCAAGAACAGCAAGTAATCAAAGCAAATAGTCCTAGTATGGCTGGCTGATACAAAAAAGCAATTGAACAGATGTGTGAGCAAATCTTACATATCAAGAAAAGAAGCATAGAAGGAGGCTTAAAGACCATCACTTGACTGACCAGATTTAAGGGGCATTTAAACATCATGTGCAACATATGAACTAACATAAACATTGCATATTTAAGATTCTACAAAGAAATACACATGTATTAGGTTATGCCATGTATGATGATGCCTAAATGTACACTATAGCAGGCAGGAGTGATTCATCATTGCATGCACAATTGAATTGCAGGTTAAGGGCGAGATATATTCCGCCTTTTCAGAGCTTATTGTCAAAATAAGCCATAAAAGATGTAAAGAAGTCATTTTTGAATTATGGGCTTGGGCTTAACTTATTTCGCTTTAGAGGGGGGGTGTTTCGGGTAGAAGCTCACTAAAAATTGAAGGGAAGGGGAATAGTGAAATGACTCTATTGTCTGCCTATATTACACTCAAAATGCCACTACTCACACCCGCATCACACCCAACCCTCAAGTAAAAACAAACACGCAAGCGTTCATTGCCCTGTCTGCTTCCATCTCCTCTCCCCTTTCCCTCTACCTCAATCCCCTTCCTGCAGCACTAGGGTTCCTCCAGCAAGCCGTCGCCACTGGTCCCATCTGGCCTATTCCTCGACGATGCTCTGTCCAGCTAGGCTACATGGCCGGCGGGTAGGGCCAAATCTCCCTGGTTGCTCCTCTCTCTGGCACCGCCCCTCATTCTCATGGTCTCTAGTAGCTACTCCGTCGTGGTCCGTCCAACGAACTACTCTGGCGGGCGCCGCACAACTATGGTCGATGCCACACTACGGCAGAAGGCACCTCCTTCCCCCTGCCCTCATACAAGGCCGTGGCCTGGAGGTGCTGTTGAAGGATGAGGTCATCCAACAAGGTGAGGATCTCCTCTGATTTTTTGCCAAATTTTCATTTTGATCCGCTATACGATGAATTGCTATGAGCTGCTTCTGCTGCTGCTATATGATGCATTGCTATGAGCTGCTCCTGCTGCTGCTATATGATGAATTGCTATGAGCTGCTGTTGGTATATGATGAATTGCTATGATCTGCTGCTGGTATATGATGAATTGCACACTGCTGCTGCTGTATGATGAGTTGCTATGAGTTGTTGCTGCTATATGATGCTTTCAGGTGGTGCTGCTATATGATAATAACCAACCACTTGGACATTCAAATTTTGATAAATAATTGTTCTTCATTTAAATTTAGGTCATGCGTTCTTCATTTAAATTAGGCAATGAGATCTCTATGGAAGACATTGACCAAAGTAGATTGTGCCAAGTAGATGGTATCTTTGTATTTGCATTTTGAACAAAATATTTATGGTCTATTTTCCTACCATATTAATTACTGCACTGGGTTCAATTTGTGATATTTGCAAGTCAAATTAATTCATATGGATAGCAAAATGAAAAAAATATAATGCAATCTAGACTTTTCACTGATCATAACACAGATAAGTTGAAAAGGCAGGCAATGGAAAGAACTGGTTGGCTTATTACCCGGAGCTTATATTTAAAGGTGCTTATTTTCTTAGGGTAACTCAAAATAACTGTCCCTAAGAAACTTGGCCAATAGAACTGACATACAAATAACATGTCATGATAATTGCAATGGGAGAATCCTGCAAGAGAACTGGGCCAGAGTGACCTACCGTAGCACACTGTATAGGCTCACCGCTGCCAATCCTTTTTTTGCGATGTTCCATGAAATTGCCACATACATCTTGGACTTTTTCATTGCGTAACCCTATCTGCAAGTTGATGCGGCTAATTTTAGACATCTCTACATGATAATACATTGCACATCCCTTGCGCATATTTAAACCACCAATTAACGATTGTGTGCGTAGCATAAACTAGCCATGACTCTATGTGCTGGACTAGAAGGCACTCTAAGGGAGCCTAATGTAGTGCACTGGAATTCCTACATGCCACCTACGATTTTGTGTAATGTACTACCTCTGTTCCAGCGAGTATCATGTATGACATCTACATATCGAATTTAGTAGCCAGTAGTAGAAATCATTTTCTTCACAAAGGGATTACTGGTCAAAAATCCTAGCAAAGCAAGCTGGCAGGCACACAACAATACAAGAGAGAGACACACTTATAAGATCATAGTAATGCCTCAGTCCATGATCTTGGTAGGACAAGCTATTAGATCCAGAAGAAACATCATCCTTGTAGTTTAACATGTAACAGTGACCTGTTAGTATATTTGAAGTACATCTGGCAGGTGATGCTGGACGGGTTTAAAGCTGACAAGTACCTAGGCCGTTGTGTCTCCTTCGCATCTTGCCAGACAGTGGGAATCAGGTTAGAAACGTCAAGGGTGATGACACTGCACTGGCTGTCAGGGTCCGATAAGGAGATCTAGAACCGTCGAGTAGGGTGTTTGTGCAGCGGCTCCGGTAGGGTGGACTATGTTGTGGGAGAAGCAAAACTGAGGCCGTGGATGAGGGCATCGGTGAAGCTGCTCCGGTGGTTGGGTTTAGAATGGTGTCGATGATGTGGATCTGCAGCCATGGACAGGGCATCAAAAGTTGCTCCAGTAGGTTGGACGATCTGCGGCCATGGACTTGTGCATTGGTAAAGCGGCCCTAATAGGGTTGAGAATGGTATAGGAGAAGCTACTCCGGTAGGGTTGACGATGGTGTCAGTGAAGCGGCTACGGTAGGATTGAGGAAGGTGTCGGCGAAAGGATTAGAGGCCGTCGATGGGGGCATCAGTGGGGCGGCTCCAAGGGGATGTGGATGAAGCGTATCCAATGGGGACTACAAAGGAGCCGCTGCAGATGTGTTGCGGTTGATGAGAGTATCGGCGAAGCACATCCGGCACCCTGGACAAGGTCGACACTAAGTGGGTTGTGGTATAGTGGTGGATGAGCAGTCTACTTGTTTCTAGGGGAGGTGGGAGGTGTAGATGCAGCCGCAGAAGCAGATCGAGCGAGGTGGACGCTGATACGTCTCCATCGTATCTATAATTTTTGATTGTTTCATGCCAATTTATTCAACTTTTACATACTTTTGGCAACTTTTTATATGATTTATTTGGACTAACTTACTTATCTAGTGCCCAGTGCCAGTTCCTGTTTTTGCCTATTTTTGTATTGCAGAAAATCTATATCAAACGAAGTCCAAACGTGATGCAACTCCACGGAGAATTATTTTTGGAATATTTGTGATTTTTAGGAGTTGGAATCACCGCAAATGGAGGCCCACACGGACCATGATACACCAGGGCGAGTCAGAGGCCCCTGGCGCATGGTGGTGGGTTGTGCCCTCCTCGAACGTCAGTTGGATCTCTACTTTGGGCACAAGGAAGCTTATATCAGGAAAAAAATCATGTAAAAAGATCAGCGCAATTGGAGTTACGGATCTTCTTGAATATAAGAAACGGTTTTCGGCCAGATCTGGAGAATGCGAAAGAGAAGAGGACAAAGAGACAGATCCAATCTCGGAGGGGCTCTCGCCCCTCCATAGCCATGGAGACCATGGACCAGAGGGGGAACCCTCCACCCATCTAGGGGGGAGGCCAAGGAAGAAGAATAAGGAGGGGGGCTCTCTCCCCCTCTCTCCCGGTGGCGCCAGAACGCCGCTCGGGCTAGGATCATGGCAGCGATCTACATCAAAACCTTGCTACCGTCAACACCAACTTTCTCCCCCTCTATGCAGCGGCGTAACACCTCTTCCCCCCACTGTAATCTCTACTTAAACATGGTGCTCAACTCCATATATTATTTCCCAATGATGTATGGTTAACCTATGATGTTTGAGTAGATCTGTTTTGTCCTATGGGCTAATCGTGATCTTGGTTGGTATGATTGTATATTTTATTTATGGTGCTGTCCTATGGTGCCCTCCATCTCGTGCAAACGTGAGGGGGCCCCGCTATAGGGTGTTGCAATATGTTCATGGTTCGCTTATAGTGGGTTGCGAGAGTGACAGAAACTTAAACCCGAGTAGGTGGGGTATGACGTATGGGAGTAAAGAGGACTTGATACTTAATTCTATGGTTGGGTTTCACGACCTTAATGATCTTTAGTAGTTGTCGATGCTTGCTAGAGTTCCAATCATAAGTGCATATGATCCAAGTAGAGAAAGTATGTTAGCTCATGCCTCTCCCTCATATAAAATTGCAAGATGCTGGTACTTGGTATCGATTGCCTAGGGACAAATGACTTTCTTGTGGACAAAAGCTATATACTTTTATTACCTTGCAATTTAATCTTAGTTTTATTCTCGCAAAGTACTCGTAGTTTTATTCTCGCAAAATAGTTTCATACTTGTTTTAGGTAAAGCAAACATCAAGCATGCGTAGAGTTGTATCGGTGGTCGATAGAACGAGTGAATATTTGTTCTACCTTTAGCTCCTCGTTTGGTTCGACACTCTTACTTATCGAAAGAGGCTACAATTGATCCCCTATACTTGTGGGTCATCAAGAACTTTTTCTAGCACCGTTGCCGGGGAGCAATAGCATGGGGTGAATATTCTCGTGTGTGCTTGTTTGCTTTATCACTAAGTAGTTTTTATTTCCTGTTCTAAGTTGTTCTCTATCTTTAGTTATGGATATGGAGCACGAAACACCAAAAAATTAGTTGTACTTGCTACTCATGGAGATAGGGAACCTCCTAAAACCCTCGATGCTCGTTATTTAAAATATATTATGCACTACTTTGGTAATCCTGAGAAAACCCCATTCAACTATATAATGGGAGGAACGTTGGATCAATGTGAATACTTTGGGGATTATCGCTTTATAAAAAAGGGAAACCTTTATGGGATCAAATTTATATGATGCATTGGTATGCTCGAGATTTATGCTTGAGATATGATTTTACTTGTTGCTCTAGGATGAATGCTCCACACCTTCCCTTTTCATGTGAATTTTGTCGGATTAAGGGTTTCGCAAACCTTGAGAGGTTTGAACTCTGGGGTGCATGCGGAGATCTCAACCTACCCAGCATGCCTACTCGCGATCCTCCTAAGCCTAGCATGACGAGATCGAAGAGACAGAGAGACACATCAATTTATCCTGGTTTGGGCCACCTTGTGGTGTAATACCCTACTCCAGCGTTTTTGGCGGATTGCCTCGGAGGGCTGAGGATGAACTAGTACAATGGACGAACTATCCTTAGGAGGTGAGGTGTTCTTGAGCTCAAGAGAGCTGGTGAGGTGGTCGGCTGAGAATGGATCTGATCCCCTTCTATGGTGGTGGCTAAGTCCTATTTATAGTGGCCTTGGTCCTCTTCCCAAATGTTGGCTGGAAGGGATCCCACAACGGCCGGATTTGAAAGGAGACAAGTAGTACAGCTTATCCTGACAAAAGTAGTCTTCGCCTGCGAAAAGCCCCTGGTCGTGACGTTACAGTGGGCTCGGCGATGACCTCCGTCCTGCCGTCCTAGCGGTCTTGGTCTTGTTGCACCAAAATGGCAACCTTTGGCTGACTCCTCGGGACTCCGCGCCTGTGGCTTGCCTCCTTTGCACCGAAGAGGAAACCTGCCCTCTGCGCCCGCCTGACGCTCGCCTGGCCTTGGTAATCGTGGCTCACGTCAGCTGAGCCTTGTGAGGTAAACCTTGCATAGAACTCTCCGCCCCTCGGGAGCCAGCCTGAAGAGGCTGATCTCCTCGGGTGTCTTGGCATCGTCCGCCTCGTGAGGCTTGGCCCCTTGCGAGGGTCTTGAGATGTTGATGTTGAAGCTAGGCCGTACCAGGCCTTCGATGGAGCCACATGGTGGGCCACAGCCAAGCAAGTCTGGATACCCCCATATCCACAGCGCTGACAGTAGCCCACGGGCCCAAGGCGCGGTCGGACTTGGCTTCTAGGCAAAGCCAAAGGGCAAGTGCGGAGCGCCACGGGCCCTAACCGCCTGTGGCCTTGACGACGAGTGGCGATTGATGGGACGTGGTTGACTCCACTTCCCCATTCTGCCTCGGCAACTATTTCCGTCTGATAAAAGGGGGGCCATCTGCCGCCAGGCTTTCATTGCCTCGTCTTCACTTTGCTCCAGATCCCCTTCTCACAGCACCGGAAGAACTCACCAGATCTGTCGATTTTCCCCTCCAATCTTTCACCCAAAGGGTGCTGAGAACACCACGGCGTCAGCCTCGGCTGCCGGCTCCTCCTGGTACAAGTCGGTGCTGTTTGTGCCCTCCGTGGCCGGGGATAAGCTCAAGATCGCGCTCCTCATGATGGAAAGCGAGGACCACAGGTGGAAGGGGACGACACTCCGTGTCGCCGCCGCCGCGCCGGAGCCTACAAACAGTACCTTCCTTCCCTTCTTCCTGCACAGCATCTACTCGGGGCTGGTGCCCCCATTCTCCCGCTTCTTCTATGCCGTTCTTCACCATTATGGCCTTTACTTGCTCCACATTCATCCCAAATCCATCCTCCTCCTGTCTATTTTTGCCTTCTACTGCGAGGCGTTTGTGGGGGTGATGCCCTTCGTCGCCATGCTCCGTCACTTCTTCTTCCTCTACATGACTGGCGACCATCCCGCTGGGTGCGTCGGCTTCGTTGCAGCCCGGGAAGGTAACGTGATCTCCCATGCCGGGAAGAAGGTGGAGGATGCCCTCAAGAGGTGGGTTCTGATGGATGCCAAGTGCTCCCAAGGCTCGTTGGAGCTGCTGACCGAGCCCCCCTCCTCTAGGAAGGGGTGGCTCTCTGAAAAGATCCCCAACTCTTCCCTGAAGCCGTTGGTGAAGAAGATGGAGGACCTGAAGAGCGAGAAGCAGACGGGGGCCATGTTCATCAAGGAGTTCCTGATGCAGCGCTTGACGTTGCTCCAAGATTGCTCCCGCCCCCTGTGGAAGCTTGGGGCGCCGATGACAAGATCCGCCTACGCCAGGACGCCCTTCCCGTGGAGGAGCTGAGCAAGGTGCTGCTTTACTTGACTGGGAAGGACCCAAGCAATCCTCTAGAGGATTGGCTCCCGTTGTACTGTCGGGTCGACGGGGAGGAGGTTGTTGCTGCCATGCCGGTCTTCGACGAGTTTGGGCTCATGTGGGCGGGGCCTCCCCCACTGCCTACCTCCTTGGTAGACCTGTCCTCCAGCGATCAATCCTCCGAGGCTGCCAAGGACAAGGTTGTGGAGAAATCTCCTGCCCCGCGGCAGAGGGAGTTCCTCCGTGACTTCCCTGATGATGATGATGATGATGATGCGCCTCTGGTGGTGGAGGTGGACCGCCCCTCTGGGGTCACCACGAGATCCGGTGCGGCCTGCTCGAAGCAGCCTAGGCGAATGGCCGCGATCAAGGGTAGGACCGCGCTAATTCCTCTGGGCAGCGTTCCGCCTTTGCCAGTGGCGTTACGAGTGGCGCCAACCGCGAGTTCTCCTACCCCCAAGAATTCAGCTCCAGCTGCCCCAGCTCGGCTTTCGTTGCTGGGCTGAAGAGGGGTTATGTCTTTGCCGACCAGTAAGTGTTTTCCCTTGGTCCCATCGTTGATTCCTGATGTGATGCTTAGTGTCTTCGCCAGTCATTAGGCAGTAGTCGTCGAAGAAGTAGAATGAAGGCGTGGGGCTGCCATGGTCGAAGGCGCCGAGGTGGTCGCCGCGACCTTGGCGAAGGAGAGCGTCGCGGCACCCGCAGCTTCATCGGTGGTGTCGCGTCCCTTGGGCGTGGGAGCCCGTCCTCAGGAGGTGGCACCGTCTTCAGTGGGGCTGACCCTGCCAGCGCCCGTCCCCGCTGCGGCTACTGGGGTTTCCCAGCCTCCGGAGCACCCAGCTCTTCTTGATGCTGAGGCTTCTTCTGTCTTGGCGCCGAGGACGTCTTCTCCCCTGCCCGTCATGCAGCCGGGCCGCAACGCTCCTGCCACCTCCGGGACCCTGGAGGAAGCAAGGGCGGTGCTGGACCTCTTCCGGGGTGAACTTCAGGGCCCGGACCGGCGCGTGGCGTTGGAACACCTGGGGCTAATTTCTGGTTGGCTCCAGACCGACGCGTCCGTCCTTGCGGCCTGGGGCTCTGTGCAGAAAGCCCAGAAGGTGCTTGGGGTGGCTGCCACCAAGCGCGACCTGGCGCGGAAGGAGGCCACGGAAGCCGAGCATCGGTGCCGCGAGGTGGAGGCTAAACTGAAGGCTCTTCAGGATCAGCAGGCCGCCCAGGCTAGCTAGCTCCAGGAGCGTGAGGAGAAGCTGAAGGCCCAGGAGGCTGCCGTTGCCGATCGAGATGCCGAGCTGAAGAAGGCGGCCTTGGAGCAGGCTATGGAGCGTCACCGCTTGACAAAGCTGAAGGAGGAAGCTGAGGCGGCCCAGGCGGCCCCTGCCGAAGCCAAGAAGGTGGCCGCCATGGAGCGCAGCACCCTTGCCTCCATTGAGGCAAGGTTCCACAAGGCTCAGCGGTCTCTCTTTGGGGACGATTCCTTCAAGAAGGCGACGGTGAAGACTCCGAGGGAGAGCCCTGCTGCTCTGCTCCCTGATGTGTTGGCAGTGCTCGAGGATGTTTTTGACGGGTTTGGCTCTTTGGTAGAAAGTGAGGCGCGCTCGCTTTCTTCCTCAGCCCTTACGTGCGTCTTCAACCATCTCTACCTCCGGGATGCTGGCTTTGACTTCTCCTCCTTCCTTACTCCCGTGGATTTCGACTCCCAGGACACTGCTGCTACCGCCGTGAAGGGCTCCGTGGACGCCATGCTGAGCAAGTTACTGGTCGTCGGTCCTCCGACCGGGGCCAAGGGGACAGGCGACGCGCCTAGCGACGGGGCTCCGCTAGCGGGTGACGGCGGCACCCAGGTTTGAAGAGGTGGATTGGCAACACTGCTCTTTCCTGTTCGCCCTGTATCATGTATCATGCCTCGGGGAAGGGGGGCGTTTAAAACTGTTTGCTTGGAAACATATGTTTTGTAATAATTAGATTATGGTCCCTCGACCTTACCGTTTGCTTTTGTTGTTCTCGTCGACAGAGCCCGGCCCCGCGCATACCTCAACCTCCGTTGGGTCATCCGGATCGCCAGGATGAGCCCAAGGGGTGAGGGGCTACATGACTAGTTAGGCTCCTGAGACGCGATGCTCAGGAGTCCTCCTTGACATGCGAACAACTTAGGAAAAGGCACGAAGGCAAGCCTTGATGTTTTGCGTCGGCAAGGCTCGGTATCGCGCATACCTCAGCTGCCGTTGGGTTGTCCTTATCACCAGGACAAGACCAAGGGGTGAGGGGCTACGTGGCCAGTTAGGCTCCTGAGGCACGATGCTCAGGAGTCCCCCTTGACGTTCGAACGGCTTTGAAAAGGCAAAAGTCAGGCCTTGGCGTTCTGCGTCAGGAGGGCCATGCCCCGCGCATACCTTAGCCGCCGTTGGGTTGTCCGGACAGCCAGGACGAGCCCAAGGAGTGAGGGGCTACGTGGTCAGTTAGTCTCCTGAGGCGCGATGCTCAGGAGTCCCCCTTGATGTACGAACCGACCATCATACCTTTTCCTCTCCGAGCTTTCGCTCGGGAGGGGCGCGCGAAGACCAGGCCCGTGGGGCCTGGTGAGTTGGGGTATGCCAGGCGTGACCTGAGCGTAGCCCCCATGCCCAGCCCCCTCATGCTACCCTCCCGAGGGAGGGTAGCGAGGTGAGGCTGGTCACTGAGCCTAGAGGCTCCCTGAGGTTAATGTGGCCGTGAGGCCACCCTCAGTTGTTTATCGCCAGTGCGGTGTATAGTGCTTCCGCTCTTGCACGGTCATAGCCACTCCTTGGCAGTGTCGATGGCCAGCATGGAGCATGGTGCTTCCACTGGTGCGTGGGAGGGGGCTCCCTCTGAGGAGAGCCCCTGGGGCGTGTACATCCCCGCCCTAACACGTGGCTTGCACGGCAGGGCTAGAGGAGGTGTGTATGGGCACCCGTGGGCTAGCGCGGGACTCACGAGGCCCTACCTCAAGGCGGGTTGCGTCTGGTCTTGATTGGGAATGCTTGTATTAGTCCTGCGAGATGGTTAGGTAGCCTACGTCGAATGAGTCTCCTGAGGCTATTGCATGAGAAGGCCAAACACCAACGACCCCAGGAGGAGACGTGAACGGGGCCGACCCGCGGACAGAGCTCAGCCGTTGTGTTTATCGACGCTGCAAGGATGGACCCGAGCTATCATGCCCAATATGCGACCCTATCCAAAAGGAACTCGAAGGTCCCACCAAGGATAGACCCGCATGTTGAAACGCTTTTGCAAGGTGGATAGCATTACATCAACATTACATAATAGATGGGGATACATACATAAGGCATACAATGCCACACGAATACAACATCATCTTACAAAAGAGCACCATCCGACTACGGATGAAACACAAACAGAAACTCAAATGACATCCACCCTGCTAGCCCAGGCTGCCGACCTGGAACCTATCCCCTGATCGAAGAAGAAGCAGCAGAGAACCCCAAAATAAGCAAACATCGCTCTCGCTTCATGATCATCGTGAAACCTGTACCTGCAACTGTTGTTGTAGTAATCTGTGAGCCACGAGGACTCAGCGATCCCATTACCATGGGTATCAAGACTACAAAAGCTTAAAGGGAAAGGAAGGGGTAAAGTGGTGAGGTTGCAGCAGTGACTAAGCATGATATGGTGGCTAACATACGCAAATAAGAGCGAGAAGAGAGCAAACGGGACGGTCGCGAAGCTAGCAATGATCAAGAAGTGATCCTGAAACTCCTACTTACGTCAAACATAACCCAAAACTGTGTTCACTTCCCGGACTCCGCCGAAAAGAGACCATCATGGCTACACACGCGGTTGATGAATTTTACTACGGATCTGGTGTCAAGTTATCTACAACCGGACATTAACAAATTCCCATCTGCCCATAACCACGGGCACGGCTTTCGAAAGATTATAACCTGCAGGGGTGTCCCAACTTAGCCCATGATAAGCTCTCGCGATCAACGAAGGATATTCCTTCTCCCAGGAAGACCCGATCAGACTCGGAATCCCGGTTTACAAGACATTTCGACAATGGTAAAACAAGACCAGCAAAGCCGCCCGATGTGCCGACAAATCCCGATAGGAGTCGCACGTACCTCGTTCTAAGGGCACACCGGATAAGTCAAGCTACGAGTAACACCAGCCCTCAAGTTGCCCCGAGGTGGCCCCGCAGGTTGCTCGGTTCAGACCAACACTCGAAGGAGCACTTGCCCGGGGGGGGCTAAAATAAAGATGACCCTCGGGCTCCGGAAACCCAAGGGAAAAAGGGCTAGGTGAGGCAAATGGTAAAACCAAGGTTGGGCCTTGCTGGAGGAGTTTTATTCAAAGCGAACTGTCAAGGGGGTCCCATGAATCACCCAACCACGTAAGGAACGCAAAATCCGGGAACATAACACCGGTATGACGGAAACTAGGGCGGCAAGAGTGGAACAAAACACCAGGCATAAGGCCGAATCCTCCACCCTTTACCAAGTATATAGATGCATTAATTAAATAAGAGATATTGTGATATCCCAACATAAACCTGTCCACCATGGAGCAATCTTCAACTTCACCTGCAACTAGCAACACTATAAGAGGGGCTGGGAAAAGCGGTAACATAGCCAAGCAATGGTTTGCTAGGAAGGGTGCAAAAGGTTAGAGGCTGACATGGCAATTTGGGAGGCTTGAAGAGCAAATGATAAGTAGCGCAACAAAGCGATAGAACGAAGCAACTAGCATAGCAATGATAGTAGTGAGATCCAGGGTAGCGGTCATCTTGCCTGAAATCCCGCTAGGAAGAAGAACGAGTCCATAAAGAAGACGAACAGATGAAGCCGAACCAACCGTAGACGAACGAATCCTCACGATCGCAACCAAACGGGAACTATCGAGAAGAAGCACACAACATGGTAAACACACCACACATGAACAAGGCATGATGCTCAACCAAGTATGATGCATGACAAGGCTACATGAAGCTACTCATGGCAAGAGATGATGCAAACTAGAGCAACACATCAAGGCAAGTTTAAATGAGGCCGGAAACAACATATAACAATTCTGGTAAGTCCTCATATGCTAATTTCGAAATTGGTCCAGATCTGAATAAACCTTATGTTCAAGTTGTTAAACAGCCAGTTAGGAAGCACCAAGATGAACTACACAAGATTCTAGTCAAGTTACATATAAAGTTCATTAGATTTAGAGCTACGGCCTAGAAGATATGAGCAAAACAAGTTACACATGGCATTGAAGCAAAATGCAACCAAACATCAAGCAAACACCTCAAAACATGGATGCAACATGATAATACGAAACTACTTGCAAAATCAAGCAAGTTTCATATAGAGCACACTCAAAACGGAGCAACGGTTCAACACATACACTCTATACAAGATATGACAACAATCTGTCCAAAATAGCAACTAGGCATATTGCAAGCACCAAAACAACATGCTACAGCACCTCAACACAAAAACAAAAGGCATTGACATGATGTACAGGTAAAGCATAACAAAACATGAACACTGAGCTATCTCCAGAAATCACTAGAACATGCTCAAAAAGACATGGCAAGATTGCAAATAGTAACAGTTTCAGACTTGACAGAAATAACATCAGGTTGCAATGTTTCGAGCTATCAAACAACATGCTACAGGAACTTATCATGGCAAACAAAGGCATGGCATGATACTACTAAATGCATAGAACAAAAGTCCTTTACTGACCATGATCCAAAAAGGATCAGAAGATATGATGGCACCCAAGTAAACATGGCAAATGATATGACAGATTCAAACATGGCAGGAACAACAATAAGTAGGCATGTTGGTGAGCTTGTACCACTCACCACAGAGCAATACATGGCATTAAAAGATAACCAACAGTAAGAAGACATGTTTGTGAAGCTACGAATGGCAAGAACAAGTTCATAGGGTGGATGGATCACTAGCAAAGCGCATGGCAAAGCTGAACTTAATGTTAACAGGCTGACAGCAACATTATTTAGCAAGTTTATAGCATGATATGAACAATCTACAGCAAGCTATAAATTCAACCAGGGGCATGGATGGATAGCGCATGACATGTATAACAAAACATCCTTAGTGAACATCTCCAGATTATGCATAGAATGACTTGTAGCAGCAGGTTTACATGGCAACAAAATATAACAGAATCAGCCTTGCAAAACAGCAACAGCAAGTACCCTACTTAACAAGCTTGATGTACTCAGCAAAATACTCAAAAAAATACAAGACAATCACCCCTGTAAAGATGGCATGATGTAGTTCAAAACACATGTAGAGCTCATGCTCATAAGATGCACACATCAAATGCAACAAAAATAACAAATCATCAATTTCTGTTAACAGACAACAGTTAACATCATATAACACTCTTGCAACGATGATTCAGGCATCAAGATGGACTCAAACAAGCATTGCTCAATGGAATGAAATGTAGAGCATCTCATGATGAACATTTTGATATATTACACGCACAAAACGGAGCAGTATGCATGGAGATATGATGCGATGAGCAGGGCAATATAATGCAAGATTTTCTGGACTTAGGGAAAAATCGGGGTCAACCTTAGGGTTCGCTGGATCTGGATCCGGGCGGCACGGATCCCGAGGATCGCTGGAGTTCGCCGGGGTTGACGCTAGAGTGGGAGAGGACGACGGAGGAGGGACGGGGAGGCCTGGATCTGGCCGGATCCGGTCGGGAAGGAGGCCGGAGAGGCGTGTACGCGGGCGGGCAGCGGAGCCGGCCGGCGAGATGGCCGTAGCTGCAGGCGCGGGCGCCGGCCGGAGCTGCAAGCGTCGGAATCCGGGCGCAGGGCGCAGAGGGCGTGATGTCCGGCGGTGGTGGTGCCACGCCGGCGAGGAGGTGGTGTGGTTGAAGGCGGCGGCGGCGAACCTCCGGCGGGCGGCGCGCGGGAGGCGCG
>NC_041383.1:388903000-388909353 GCF_002162155.2 Triticum dicoccoides | reverse complement strand
CGGGCCCCGCGTGGGCCCCGGCGGGCCACGGGAGGCGCTGAGGGAACACGCGGCGGCGGCGGATAGGGCGAGGGGCGGCGCAGAGGCGACGTGTCGCCCTGAGATTGGCCGGGCGATGTGGCGGCGGAAGTGGACATGTCCGGCTGCGGGTGGACGTGTCCGTCAGCGGTAGGAGGAAGAAGTTAGGGTTTCGGGGGGATTCATCCGCGAAAAATGGAGGGGAGGACTTATTTATAGGTAGAGGGAGCTAGGAGAGTCCAAATGGGGTACGGTTTTCGCCCACACGATCGTGATTGAACGACCGAGAGCATAGAGGGGGTTAGGATGGGTTTTGGGCCACTTTAGGGGGGTGTTGGGCTGCAACACAAAGAGGGCTTTTGCGGTACCCCGGTTAACCGTTGGAGTATCAAACAGACTCCAAATGGCACGAAACTTGACAGGCGGTCTACCGGTGGTATACCAAGGCTGCTTGGCAAGACTCGGTCCATTACGAGCACGTTTAACACCCGCTCGCAACGAGAGACAAAAAGGGGGACGCCAGAGGGCATAGGAGTGACGGATTGCAAAACGAACAACGGGGAAAATGCTCGGATGCATGAGACGAACACGTATGCTAAATGAGATGCACATGATGACATGGAAAAATGCAACACACAAGCAAATGGCATGGCAACAACGGCAAATAACTGGCAGACACCTGGCGCATCGGATCCGAGGCGTTACACGAGCACAGACGCCGTGCCTAGTCTTCTCATGGAAAGATCCTGAAGAAAAACAACCGGCACGCGGTTTCCGTGGCCACGGGGGCACCAGGTCACGCGCCCTTACTCATCCACCCACGATTAACTCATGCGAGAACTAGGCACCAAGGGCCATGGGAGGTGATGTACATGAGGACTGCCTCGTGAGGCACAACTCAGCCTCTTGGATTTAGCGACGCTGTAGGGACGGACCCGAGCACAGACGTCGTGCCAGTCCTTAATCATGAGGCAGTCGCGGGAGGGCTCACAAGGGTGCGAGACGTTCTTAGCGACGAAGCGTCGGTCAGGCAATTGAGAGTTTAAAGGTATCTTGTGAAGGAGGGTAAACTAGCTCCGATAGATGCAATAGGGGATACATGCCGCTGGGATAGACCCATACGGCCCGGGGATGATGCAGCCCAAGGGGCGCCCCCAAACTGAACGAACTAGAGAGATGTCACCTGGTACCATCGCTGAAGAGGTGTTGGGGTAGCCAAAAACGCGCGCTGCCGGAGTCGTTCCGCACGAGCCGATCTGGTGCCTAGCCTCGGGAGGCCGGGGGGAGGCTCCTGGAGGTGCACTTCGTCTCCGCCAGGATCGCCTGATGCCTGGCCTCGCAAGCCACCAGGGAGTCCCTCATGCAGCGCTTGAACACCACAGCCGCGCCAGGCAGGTCGAAGGGCATGCCGACGTAGCTGTAGGGTGGACCCTCGCATCGGCCAACACGAGATGGCTAGATGAGCTGCCGAGACACGGCCCTATTGAGCCCGGGGATGTAGATGCGGACATGGAACTCCTTACCCTCGCTAGGGCAGTGAGCTGCGCCTCGTAGCAGGCGACGATCGCCTTGCAGAACCCTTGCCTCTTGCATCCCCTCGACCGCCTTGTTGATGAACTCCTGAACACCTGGTGCCTCCCGCCTGATGCCTTCTCTTGGGAAGCATGCTCTAAAGAGCGCCTCCACATGGTGCCCGAGCGCCTCCCTCATGACTCTGGCTAGGTCTAAGGCCTTCCCGAGGAGAGCCCCCGAGCCCAGCCTGAGAGGGGCACCGGGCGCGTCTTCCTATGCAATGGGTGAAGGCGCCACGTCTGGGGACGCAAGACTCAGCGCGGCGTCCTCGGGCGATGCTCCTTCATGAGACCCCTGTCCCAGCTGCAGATTCTTCACCTTGGGGGCGACCTCAGGAGGGAGGGCACCGCCACCGTCTTCGGGGTTCTCGACTACTGCAGCCTGGAAGGCGTGCTCGAGGGAGCACACCACATCCTTCTCTTGACACGCGACCGTGATGACGCTGCCGCTTCCTGGCATCTTGAGGACGTTGTAGCCGTGGTGCGTAGCTGCCCTGAACTTTGCCAGTGTTGCGTACCCTAGGATGGCGTTGTAGGGCAGGCGGATGTCGGCGACGTCGAAGTCGATGAGCTTGGTGCGGTAGTTGTTGCACTCACCGAAGGTGACAGGGAGGCGGACCTGCCCGATCGGGTCTGTGGAACCGTCGATCACTCCTAAAAATGGCTTGGTTGGCTGAAGCTGGTAGTATGGCACTTGGAGTCTATAGAACGTCTGAACAAATTGGACATTGAGCCCTGCTCCGCCATTGATGAGACTCTTGGTGACAACCACACTGCTGATGACGGGAGAGCAGAGCATGGGGAGCGCGCCAGCAGTGGACACGCACTTGAGCTGGTCTGAGGAGCTGATGGTGATGGCGCACTTGGACCACCTGAGAGGGCGAGGTGCCTCGGGCTTGGGAAGTGTTGTGTTCACCTCGTGCGCGGTCTGCTTGAAGATGCGGTGGGACGTTGGGGCCTGCAAGCCTCCCAAGATGCAAGTGATGGCTCACGGCTACTGGAAGCCCCCATCCCCCTCGTCCTGGTGGTGATCTTTGTTCCTTCTTGGCGGTGGAGGCAGTGGAGGCAGAGCTGCATGCCCCGAGGGCGCTCCTCGTGAGGCTGCTCCCTCCAGGCGCCCTCACGAGGCTGGCCCTGCCAGTGGTCCTCCCAAGGCTGGTCACGCCACTCCTGACGATTGTCGCATCCGTCCCAGCGTCCTCCATCTCGTCCACCTCCACGACCGTTGCCTCGATCGTTGCGCTCGGGGCGTCGACCGAGGCGCCCGTCGCGGAGGGCCCTGAGCTCCTGGCAGTCGTTGGTGTTGTGCAGAACGGTCGGTTGCTCTTGGATGACTCGGGGTGGTCACAGCCGCACTTCTTCTCTGGCTCGGCCACAAGCATGGTCGGCCCCTTGCGCTTCACGTCCTTGGCCTTCTTGTCTTCTAGGTCAGCATCGGGGAGCTCGAGGAGGGAGAGGCGCCCCTCCTCAGCCCTTGCGCATTTGTTCGCGATGTTGAACATATCAAGGGCTATGCAGAGATCCTCATGGATGGCGAGCTCCTCCTTCATCTTGACATCACAGACGCCATCAGTGAATGCTGAGATGATGTCCTCATCCGACACCTTGGGAATCTTCAGGCGAACGTTGATGAAGTGCTGGATATACTTCTACAGGGTCTCTCCAGGTTGCTGCTTGATGCGACATAGGTCACTGCGGCCGGCGGACGGTCGTGAGTGCCCTGGAAGTTGGCGATGAAGCGGCCGTGCATCTCCTCCCAAGAAGAGGCCGACCCCTCGGGTAGCTTCAGGAGCCAAGAACGCGCGCCATCCTTGAGGGCCATCGGGAACCAGTTTGCCATGATCTTCTCATCGCCGCTGGCCGCCCCGATGCTCAGCTCGCAGACCTGCAGAAACTCGGCGGGGTCGGCAGTGCCATCGTAGCGTGGGGGCAGGTCAGGCTTGAACTTGCTCGGCCAGACGATGTTGCGGAGCTCCACGGTGAACGTGCGGCATCCTGCCGTGGCCACTGGAGCCCGTCGAGGTGGAGGAACCTGGTCCTGGTGCACGCGCTCCGCCACCTCCTATGGCGGTACGCGGGCCTGGTGCGGGGGCGCTGGAAGCACGCGGGCTTCTCCTTGGGGTCGCTGCACCACATGTCAGCTCACATCCTCTCGAGTAGGCGCCGGGCACAGCGGGTCACGCCATGGTGCCACACGCCTTGGCCCGACAATGACGCCCTGGGTCAGGGGTGGTGGAGGAGCCCCATAAGCCATGTCGCCCGTAGCAGGCGGCTGCTAAGGCACTGAGCGGGCTGGAGTGGCGGAGCCCCCGGCCAAGCTGACGAGCTCAGCGATCCGCTCCAGCCACTCCTCATAGAAGTCGCCGATCAGGCGGTAGCGAAGGAGCTCCCGCGCCATGAGCGGAGCGGCTTGCGCGTCCGCCGTGCCTTGACGTGCATGGGAGGACGAAGCTGTTGGAGTCAGGGACGGAGTAGCGGTGCTCCTATCACGGTGCACCGACGGGTGCAACAAAGAAGCTTGCTGCTCATGGCCGGCAGGGCCCGTGGCGGTGTTGGCCACTGGAGACGGAGCACGACGAGCACAACCATCGCCCGCCGAAGCCGTCTGAGCAACGCGAGCGGCGACTGCGGCCCGGCGCTCAGCGCCAGCTCGGCGTGCGTCGGCCATGGAGGTGTCGGAGTGGCGGCGGATCGATCGGCGGGAGAGAAGATCCGATGCACCCCTACCTGGCGCGCCAAATGTCGGATTACGGGTTCCGCAAACCCTTGAGAGGTTTGAACTCTGGGGTGCATGCGGAGATCTCAACCTACCCAGCCTGCCTACTCGCGATCCTCCTAAGCCTAGCACGACGAGCTCGAAGATACATAGAGACACAACAGTTTATCCTGGTTCGGGCCACCTTGCGGTGTAATACCCTATTCCAGCGTTTTTGGTGGATTGCCTCGGAGGGCTGTTGATGAACTAGTACAACGGACGAACTGTCCTCGGGAGGTGAGGTGTTCTTGAGCTCAAGAGAGCTGGTGAGGTGGTCGGGTGAGAATGGATCCGATCCCCTTCTAGGGTGGTGGCTAAGTCCTATGTATAACGGCCTTGGTCCTCTTCCCAAATGTTGACAAAAGTAGTCTTTTCCAGCAAAAAGCCCCTGGTCGTGACGCTGCGGTGGGCTCAGCGATGACCTCCATCCTGTCGTCCTGGCGTTCTTGGTTTTGTTGCACCAGAATGGAAACCTTTGGCTGACTCCTCGAGACTCCGCGCTTGTGGCTTGCCTCCTTTGCACCGAAGAGTAAACATGCGCTCTGCGCCCGCTTGGCGCCCGCCTGGCCTTCGTCGTCATGGCTCACATCAGCTGAGCCTCGTGAGGTAAACCTTGCATAGAACTCTCCGCCCCTCGGGAGCCAGCCTGAAGAGGACGATCCCCTCGGGGGTCTTGGCGTCGTCTGCCTCGCGAGGCTTGGCCCCTCGTGAGGGTCTTGTGCTATTGATGTTGAAGCTGGTCCGTACTAGGCCGGCGATGGAGCCACGTGGTGGGCCGCAGGCAGGCAGGTCTGGATACCCCCATATCCAGAACGCCGCCAAATTTAATGATAATGAAACCTTGGCTTCTTATGCTAGAGGTATATATGATTATTATGATGTGGAACGAATAGAAGAATTTTTTGCTTTTAAGGGTGCTTATGAAATTGAATCTTTATTTGAAATGATTGAAGCTTTTGATGATCATGTTTATAGGCCTGAAAACTTTTCCATCCTTAAATATTGCTATGATAATTATAAATTCAATTCCGATATTGATGCATTTATTGAGAAAGCCTCCGCTATCCAAGAAGCGACTAATATTTTGCAGGAGTCTATGGAAGAATGAATTGATGAAACTGTGAGCTCATTGGATGAAAAAGATGACGAGGAGAGTGAAGAACAAGTGGAGGAAGAACGGATTAGCTACCCCTGCCTACCTTCTAATGAGAGTAACTCTTCAACTCATACATTGTTTAATGTCCCTTCGTTCTTTGGCATGCACGTTGAATTCATATATGAATTTTACATATATTACTTAATAATAGAACCTTAAATAATCCAAGACTAATGAATCTGAATGCAAGACTAAAAATTGTGCATGTACATGATAGCTACATTGGTTGTTTGAAGAAACATCAGTGTAACTTTGGCAAGCACAATTGAAAAGGATTATTTAGAAAAAATGTGATATGTGAGTGTCCAATCTTTATAGTGTTTAATCAATATTGTATCTTTGGCCACTATACAAAGTAGATATTAATTTATGTTCAAGCAATGCACGTCCACGATCGCTAGATAGTGATATGTGAATGAAGTGTGCAATCTATCTCACACGCATACATATCTCATTTCTCCGTGGGCGTCGGAATCACACACGCATAGGTATTCATATGGTTCCAGGAGTCAAAAGACGACATAGGTTATTATTGACTTCAAGGCCAAAACCTCCATCGTCTTTTGAGTCCTGGAACCATATGAATACATATGATGGGATCCAGTAGAGCACCTTTTGTTTTGATGCTTCACTCTCTCTCTCTCTCTCTCTCTCTCTCTCTCTCTTTCTCTCTCTCTCTCTCTCTCTCTCTCTCCCACACACACACACACATGTGTAGACATTATTTCTCTCTTCAAAAAAATTCCGGCACTTGCATGCACACCACTTGTGTATCTCCGTGATGTTTTAAGTATGCCTTGCACACATGCTATCTACCTATCACTTAATATAGATATGTGTCACACAAGCTCCT
>NC_041383.1:388866144-388902671 GCF_002162155.2 Triticum dicoccoides | reverse complement strand
TCTGAAACACACACACACACACACACACACACTCACACCACCCGACACCGAAGGAGTAGGGTGGCACCTCGATCTTGATAGTAATCTATCTACTCGCTTCTCTCTCAAACACACACACACACACACACACACACACACACACACACACACACACACACACACAGAGAGAGAGAGAGAGAGAGAGACACACTCGCTAGGTGTGCCTCTGTGCCTACCGCACGCACACTCTCGATACGGCTTTCTCTCCTCCCCCTCCCCACTCCCCCAACAATGACAACATAACGATGACAACTCGATCTTGATCTTAATCCATCAATTGGTTTCTCTATCAAGCACACACACACATACACACACGCATGCGCTAGTTGTGTCTATGTGCCTCGCTCACACACACTCCACACGTCTTTCTCTCCGTAGCCTGCTCGATATGTAGACTTCTCGCGCGTGCACAGTTGTAGTGACGATGACGCTGAACCCAGTGTGCCTTGTTTTTACCGGCCTCATGTGATAGTTTTCACCCTGTTTTCTGTTAATTAATAAGGTAACCTTTTCTTTGTTGCTACTAGTGAATCTGAGATCATTCGGGGTAGACATACAATATATCACTTCAACCCAATTATCGCAGTAAATATTTTAAAAGAAACTAGCTAGATGTCCATGCATTGCACAAAACTTCAAGATGCATTTGTATGAGTAATGTATCTTGTGAGAGAAATGAATGAACGTGGGAAGGCCTTATTTGCAAATGTGAAGAGGGGTGTGGGTATCTCTTTCAAAATTGCCATAGTTTCTTTCCTATCCATTAGATATAAATCTGACGGCCTATATTGCAGGATGGCAGGCACACCATCATCACCAACTCTGTTTTTCTACTCCCGTCGTTCCTAAATATTTGTCTTTTTAGACATTTCAACAAGTGACAACATACAGAGGAAAATGAGTGAATCTACACTCTAAACTATGTCTATACACGTTCGTATGTGGTAGTCAATTTCAAATCTGAAAAAGAGAAATATTTAGGAATGGAGGGAGTATAAGAGTACACATAGAGGTATATCTCCAGCATCATCCACAACGAACATGTGTTGGACTGGTTAGCGCTGGATGCTCGCAATGCGATGACCTGAGTTCGAATTCTGTCTTTAATTTTAGGTTTTCATATTACTAGCAAGATGCCCATGCGTTGGACGGAACATTAAGATGCATTTGTATGAGTAGTTTATCTTGTGGGAGAAAAGTATGAATGAGGGAACGCCATATTTGCAAATGTGGAGAGGGGTGTGGGTATCTTTTTGCAAAGTTGCCACAGTTTCCTTCCTATCCGTCAGATATATATTGGACGACCTATATTACAGGATGGTAGGCAAACCATCGTCACCAACTCTATTTTTTTATAAGAAAAAAAGAGTAGAGATATCTTGTGGGAGAAAAGGATGAACAAGGGAAGACCTTATTTGCAAATGTGGAGAGGGGTGTGGGTATCTTTTTGCAAAATTGCCATACTTTCCTTCCTATCCGTCAGATATAAATTGGACGGTCTATATTGCAGGATGGCACGCACACCATCATCACCAACTATGTTTTCTATAAGAGTAGAGAAGTAGAGAGTAGAGATATACTATTATTTAATATATACTTGTTTCGCTACTGTACTAATAGTGGAACCCACAGAGTACTTAGAATACAAGATTAAGGATGGATTAGTTTCTTTTTAACTTTCTATACGAAGTTGTAGCCACCCTGCAAGTCATGTACACTGCACATGCAATTAACTTTTTATAGAGGGAGAATCATACACGCAATTAACTCAAATGGATTGGATGTGACTCTATTATTTCCAGCATAAGAGCATCTCCAACGGAAGCTGGCAAATTTCCTCCCACTTCCTTCTGCGGAGGACGACATCCAACGCAAACGGCATACATTTTCACAACTCCAACCAACCAGAGGAAATTCATGCAAACACGGACTGATTTCATATAAGCATGAAGGATTTCGTATAAAAGAACCGAATCCTCATATAAACTTGACGTAATTTATTACATTTACATGAACTAAGCGGTGCTAATCCGGCTCTCGTGGTATAACTAAAACCTAATCTAAATGGCCGCCCGCGGATCCCTTTGTCTTCGTCATGTCCAGCAGACACTTGCGGGGTCTATGAAGGTCCTCGGAAGAGACAAAGCAGCAAAGAAACCACGTGTATACGCAGTCATCGCCTTGGCGGTGGCCTTCATGGGACCCAAGTGGTGGCGGCCTCCCGTGTTCTACTTCTCCTCGATAATGGTGGCAAACACGGAGAACCTGGCAACCGACTCGTCGCTCTCCATGCAACAAGCTTCTGTCTCTACCTGCATGGCGCCGCCGCAGGCACGGGAGGAGCGCCCACCGCCGACACTTGTGGCGTGGTACGACATGGCATGGACGACGCCCGTGCCGCCGTGCTCGCCACCGTGCTGGCGTGGAGCAACTCGTCACTCCTCATCAAGCTGAACAAGAGTGGCAAGTTATTGAATCATGCGTCGGCTTGGGGCAGCAACTGGCTGCGTCAGGCCAAGCGAGGTTCACGAAGCACCGAGCGTCCTCGCTCGTATGCGGAGGGCTCGGCGAGCCACCCAGCCGGGTAGTATGTCAGAAAACGGCTCCTCGGAGGCCATCGGAAGAGTGGAGAAAGTGGTGAAGGAGGAGATGGGGGAGCGGCGGAGGGGTGCAATTCTTGCCCGCTGTTTGTCTGGCCTCATTTAAGGGGCCGTTTGGAGGCCCTCCGCTCCGCGCCTCTGCTCCCGTAGCGGACGGAGCTGCGGCTAGAAAATCCAGAGCTGCCGAAATGGTACTCCCCAGCTCCGCATATTTTGAGGAGCTGGTGGATCCCCGAACGGGCCCTAAATAGAGGGCGGACGGTAGGAGCTTGGCCGGTGAGCGAGTCCTGGATAAGGGGGTATCCGGACTGTCGGACTATATACTTTGGCCGGATTGCTGGAATATGAAGATACAAGATAGAAGACTTCGTCCTGTGTCCGGATGGGACTCTCCTTGGCGTGGAAGGCAAGCTTGGCGATTCAGATGTAGATCTCCTCCTCTGTGAACCGACTCTGTGTAACCCTAGCCCCCTCCGGTGTCTATATAAACTGGGGGGTTTAGTCCGTAGGACTTACGATCATTATCATCAACAATCATATCATAGGCTAGCTTCTACGGTTTAGCCTCTCTGATCTCGTGGTAGATCAACTCTTGTAATACTCATATCATCAAGATCAATCAAGCAGGAAGTAGGGTATTACCTCCATCGAGAGGGACAGAACCTGGGTAAACATTGTTGCCCTAGTCTCCTGTTACCATTAGCCTTAGACGCACAGTTCGGGACCCCCTACCCGAGATCCGCCGGTTTTGACACCGACATTGGTGCTTTCATTGAGAGTTCCTCTGTGTCGTTGCTGCAAGGCTAGATGGCTTCTCCAACCTTCAACCACGCTGTCCTGGGCGAGACTTTCCTCCCCGGACAGATCTTCGTGTTCGGCGGCTTCGCACTGCGGGCCAATTTGCTTGGCCATCTGGAGAAGATCGATAGCTATGCCCCTGGCCATCAGGTCAGGTTTGGAAACCTAAACTACACCGCCGACATCCGCGGAGACTTGATCTTCGACGGATTCGGGCATGTGTCAGGAGCGCCGAACAATCACGACGTGCACGACCTAGATCAGCAGTCGGACAGTACTCGGAACATCGCACCTGCCACCGCTCCGGACTTCGCTCCCGAGCGGGTCGTGCCTTCCAAGAACGGGTGGATGGACCCCGCCCTTGAGGCCGCATACTCCTCGGTGTTGGAGCCAAACATAGACTCCCCTCCTAAAGGGATCCGTGTCTCTGGACCCCCGGACTCACGTCCGGCTGTGTGTTCCGGGCCGCGCGTGTCCGTGCCCATTGAATCTAGCTGGGCTCCAGTCATAGAGTTTACCGCCGCGGATATCTTTCAGCACTCACCCTTCGGAGACGTGCTAGATTCTTTAAGGTCTCTCTCTCTGTGAGGAGACTCCTCGATGAACTATGTCCGGCTCGAGTGGGAAGCTGGTGACAAAGAAATTCGTTTCCCACCCACCACCCACTTAATAGCCACGGTCGATGACTTGACCGACGTGCTTAACTTCGACTCCGAAGACATCGACGGTATAGACGATGATGAGGGAGCAGAACAGGAACCACCGCCCACAGGGCGCTGGACTGCCACCTCCTCATATGATATATATATGGTGGATACTCCCAAAGAAAACAATGACGATGAGGCAATGGGAGAAAACCCCTCGGGGAAGAAAGGAAAACATGGGCGTCATCGGCGCCGCTCCAAGACCCGCCACAACAATACTGACACTGGAGAAGAAAATCCAGATGGTGCCAAAGAGGAATACGATCCTGATCAACCCACCTTCGAGCAAGCTGAACAGGAACACGGGCTAGCTAGCCCAGATGAATAGGCGACGGACAGATACTTGGAGGACGATAACTATATGCCTCCCTCTGAAGATGAGGTGAGCCTCGGTGACGATGAATTCGGCGTACCAGAGGATCCCATAGAGGAGGAGCGCTTCAAGCGCAGGCTTATAACCACTGCAAGAAGCTTGAAGAAGAAGCAGCAACAGCTCCAAGCTGACCAAGACCTGCTCGCAGATAGATGGACCGAAGTCCTGGCGGCCTAGGAATACGGACTCGAGCCCCCGAGCAGGGGATACCCAAAGCATAAACTGCTAGAGGAAGAGGCCGAAGAGCCCGAACATCCAGCACAAGATGAGGCTGACCGGCCACATCGTGGCCGGGATAATACAGGCTATTAGGCTGGACACCAGCCCGCACCCCCATGCTGGTTCACCACGACCCGGGGGAATATGCAGGACCTACGAGACATATTGGAAAACAACGCAGGACAACCAAGATCGATCTACGAATCACGGGGGTGCACCACAGCTCATGACACCGATCGTCATGCCGGATACAATGCTGATAAATCTGGCCAGGCCGGACATTACCGACCAGACCCAATCAGAATATGCCACGACATAGCCCAGCACAGAGGCGCCGCACACCCTCTCTGCTTCACTGATGAAGTAATGGAACATGAATTCCCAGAAGGGTTTAAACCCATCAACATCGAGTCATACGATTGCACAACAAACCCCGCGGTGTGGATCAAGGATTTTCTTCTCCACATTCACATGGCCCGCAGTGATGACCTACATGCCATCAAGTATCTCCCACTAAAGCTTAAAGGGCCAGCTAGACACTGGCTGAATAGCCTTCCCGCAAACTCCATTGGCAGTTGGGAAAATCTTGAGGACGCATTCCTCGATAAGTTCCAGGGCACCTATGTGCGACCACCGAATGCTGATGACTTAAGTCACATTACCCAATAGCCCGGAGAGTCAGCCAGAAAATTCTGGACTCGGTTTCTCACAAAAAAGAACCAAATTGTCGACTGTCCAGACGCTGAGGCCCTGGCGGCCTTTAAGCATAATATCCGCGACGAGTGGCTTGCCCGACACCTCGGCCAAGAAAAGCCGAAGACCATGGCGGCCCTCACGACACTAATGACCCGCTTTTGCGCGGGTGAGGACAGTTGGCTGGCTCGTAGCAACACCGTGCCTGGAAACCCTGGTACGTCAGACATCCGTGACAATAACGGAAAACCATGGCACAACAGACACAAGCGTCGAAATAATGGTAACAATACGGAGGATACGACAGTCAATGCCGGACTCAGCAACTCCAAATCCAGTCAGTGGAAGAAGCCGTTCAAGAGAAACAATCCGGGATCGTCCAATTTGGAACGCATACTCGACCGCTCGTGCCAGATTCATGGCACCCCTGATAAACCAGCCAATCACACTAACAGAGATTGCTGGGTGTTCAAATAGGCCGGCAAGATAAATGCCGAGAACAAGACAAGGGGCTACACAGTGATGATGACAACGAGCCCCGGTGTCCGAACACTGGAGGACAGAAGAAATCCCCCCCAGGTCAAAACGGTGAATATGATTTTTGCCACTCATATCCCCAAGCGGGAGCGAAAGCGTGCACTTAGGGACGTCTATGCGATGGAGCCCGTCACCCCAAAGTTCATCCCATGGTCATCCTGCCCGATCACCTTTGATCGTAGGGACCATCCCACCAGCATCCACCATGGCGGCTCAGCCGCATTGGTCCTTGACCCAATCATCGAAGGATTCCACCTCACGTGAGTCCTCATGGACGGTGGTAGCAGCCTGAACCTGCTTTATCAGGATACAGTGCGCAAAATGGGCATCGATCCGTCACGGATCAAACCCATCAAAACCACCTTCAAAGGTGTAATTCCAGGGGTAGAGGCCCGCTGCACGGGCTCAATAACACTGGAAGTGGTCTTCGGATCCCCGGATAACTTCCAAAGTGAGGAGTTAATCTTCGATATCGTCCCTTTCCATAGTAGCTATCACGCACTACTTGGACGAACCACGTTCGCTCGTTTCAATGCGGTGCCGCACTATGCATACCTCAAGCTCAAGATGCCAGGACCTCGCGGGGTCATAACAGTCAATGGAAATACAGACCACTCCTTCCGTACGGAAGAACATACTGCGGCCCTCGCGGCCGAAGTACAAAGCAGCCTCCTTCGACAAACAGCCAATCCGGCAACGACATCTCTGAACACCGTCAAGCGAGTCCGGAGTACCTCGCAACAAGACAGTCAGGCACGCCAGGAGCTCGATTAGAAATCCGGCCTCCACCCCAGCCCCATTCAAGCAGCGATCGTACCACACGTGCACAATTACACGCTCAAAATACCATGCGCATAGGTGGAGGCGAGATGACAGTGCGACCAGAGTGCGGTTCAGCCGCCAGGAGGCCCGCATACCCTTTTTTTTCTTTTTCAGGACCCCACTTTCGGGCAGCCCCTTCAGAAGAGATGGGATAACCGGACTCATTATGGAGGGGGCACCAAGGAGGCAAGAGGCTTTTGCACACAAGGGAATACTCATGTGGTCTTCTTCAATGATCGTTATACCTGTTCTTACATACCCACATGTAGCCTGCCCTCTGATAGGATATGTTAAATAGTCCTATTTCTCTTCTGCTTAATGCATCAATTTGTACACCTACATTTTGCCGTATTGTCCAAATAAATTGGAAGTAGTACGTAGTGTCAGCTTCTTATTACTATCCTCATATTTTCTGTTGAATCTTTATTCAATATTGCATCCGTATGTTTTGGTACGGCCATTTTGCCAGGGGCTTCTTATCGAGCCCCATACTATGGCAAGGAAAGTCTGAACAGTTTCAACAGTGCGGCACCCCAAACTTATAGAATTATATGCATCAGCTCCGAATCATGTCTTGGGTCAATAGTTGGGTTAGCCCGGCTCCCTTGTTTTGGTACCTTACGTTCCGTTATATCGGCTAAGTTAGCGCAGGGAGAACTACTTCGATTGTGTCCCGGTTCTGCCGGATGAGCACCTCAGTAGAGAAAGCCGAAAACTGACCGTCATGATGCGGCGAGAGCTGGTCGCTGTTCGTGAGGTATCAAAATCCCTAAAGATTTTTTCCGCTTAAGGCGATGAATTGGCTTCGTCCGATTTAGGCGTGTATAGAGCCCCAGTTCAGCTTTCCGAATACTAGGAGCTTTGCCAAGATTTAAAATTGTAGACTTCTATGGTCAAGTGAGAGTTATAAAGCCGAATAGTCCGATTGCCTTGTTCGCTGCGCCAAACACCTCCTTAAAGGACCAAAACTTTGGATAAAGAGTGTTTGGGTTTCCACGAACACCCCAGTACTAGTTACAAGGGGGCGGAAGCCGACGACTGGCCTACTTTCAGATTTTGATAAACGACTGCAGATAAGGTAATATTTTAAATAAAACAAAGTGTTGCATAGCACCAATAAACCCGTTCTCATATTACACGGACGAAATGAGTACATTCACTCAAAAATTATGTTCTTAGGACATTCATTCACCACAAGACGAGCGCCTTTCATAATGCCATCATAATATATCTCGGGGCAACGATGCTCCTTGCCCTCCGGGGGTCCATCCTTCACGAGCTTCTCAGGGTCCAGCTTTCCCGAATGAACCTTAGCGCGGGCAAAGGCCCGTCGGGCACCCTCAATGCATGCGGACTGCTTGATAACTTCTAGACATGGATAGGCATGCACCATCCGCTTCACCAGGCTAAAGTAGCTGTCGGGCAGGGGCTCGCCAGGCCACATCTGAACTATGAGGTCCCCCATGGCCTGTTCGGCCGCATTGTGGAGTTCGACCAGCTGCTTCAGTTGGTCACTCAAAGGTATCGGGTGTTCGGACCCGGTATATTGGGACTAGAACAGCTTCTCCGTAGAGCTCCCCTCTTCAGCGCGATAGAACTCCGCAGCATACGAAATGCTGCGTGGCAAATCTATGAATGCCCCTTGAGAGCTCTGGATTTGTGTAAGTAAAAGAAATGACTCCTCCACATGCTTGCGTTGCATAAAGAATGCCTTACCCTTCGTTATCTTCTTGGCCGCCTGGATTTCCTGGAGGGCCTTTTGGGCTTCGGCCTTGCCGCCGGCCGCACTCTGGAGGGCCTTTGCAAGCTCAGATGCTTGCATCTTGTATTCATGCTCCAGGGAGCCGAACTTCTGGCCGAGCTCCTGGAGCTCCTGCTGTACCTCTCCCACCCGAGCATCTTGTTTTTCTCGCTCGGTGCGCTCAGTATCCGCCTTGGCTTCGGCCGCAGACAGCGCTTCCTTCAGGGCCACCACTTTGGTCGCGGTCCCTATGAAAAGCCATGATGCTTTTTCTTAGCATCACCAACTTTTTATCCTCTATACGACATATGGACGGGGTTTTTCTCACCTCTGTTCGCCTCGAGCTGCTTCTTCACGAGGTCGAGCTCTTCTTCGGCTTTCCCCAGTTCGCGCTTGAGTCCGGCAACCTCGGCCGTGCATGCAGCGAGTGCCTGTTTGATTCATACAGACAAATACTATTAGCTTCCTGTGGATTTTTAGTTGACCCTGTTTGGCTTTTCTTTCCGAACACCAACCAGAGCCTCAGGGGCTACTATCTATCGGGTGATATTTCCTCACACTTTCTTTACCTCAAAGCCTGTTAGCAGGCTGGTGCAGGCTTCGGTCAACCCGCTCTTGGCGGACCACACCTTCTCAATCACCGTACCCATAAGTGTATGGTGTTCATCCTCGATGGAAGCGCCTCGAAGCACTTCCAACAAGTTATCCGATGCCTCCGGCTGGGCGGAGGTCATCGGCACGGCCGGCTCGCCCTCCTCCACGAGGGACTGCTTACCGAAATCCGGAACATTTGTAGGCTCCGATGCAGTGACCGACCGAGAGCCAGATTTACTGTGGCACCCGTCAGCATAATCCATGGGGTTCTCATCCCCCATGTGTCCGGCGCCCGAGATTTTGCCTTGGGGCGTCTCCGGAACCATCGCCTCCAGCTCTGGCATCCTCCGGGACAACACCTCGTTGTCATCCACGGGTCGTGGAGAGGTCGCCGTTGGGAGCGAATTCATTTCCGATTCATTTAGAGACTCCTCCCAAGAGGACTCATTGAGATCAGACCCGGTCGGACTGCATATGCGTGTTCGGCGTCATTACAAACCATGAGGTCGAAAGTCGTATGAAAAATATTATGGAATGCGGATACTTACGACCTCGCCTGGGGTTTGCCCTTGGGCAGCCACTCCTCGTCACTAAAAGCGGCGGTAGTGGATTGATCTGGAAGGGACGCCTTGCCCTTCTTCGGCGTCCCGGCCTCCCCCGACGAGGCGGCCTTCCTTTTCTTCTCCTCCCTAGCGCGGGGAGGAGGCATTTCTTCATGTTCTCACCCGTCTTCGGGGGATAATCGTCTTCATCATCTTCAGATGATGACTCTATCACGGCCCTGTGCCGGTGACCTTTTCTGGTCCCCGTGGCCACCTTCTTGGACCCTTCGGCCCCTTCAGTTGAGATGGCCTTCTTCTTCTTACTCTCCTTCCCTTCGTGGGAGGAGTGCGCCTCGTCCTCTTCTGGCGAGGCGTCGAGTGCGGCCTCGTGCCGAAGACCCCTTCGGGTCCTCGTGGCCTTCTTTTCGGCCTTTTTCTCTGGCACCTTGTAAGGCGCCAGAACTAGCATCTCCGCCAGCAGTGCGCTTACTGGGTCCTCTGGCAGTGGAGCCGGATAGTCGATCAGCTCCGCCGTCTCCACTCACTCCTGTTCGGTCAGCAAGGTAACTTAAAAATCCTGCTCTGAAATACTAAGGGAACGTCTCGTAAATAGTCAAGGGACTTACCGGACTGGCAAGGCGCGCTGCGCTGCTCGGAAAGGGGAGGAGGGACTTTGCCGGTCTTGAACAGAACCTTCCAGATTTCTTTGTGCATTGTGCCGAAGAGCTCTAGTAGCATCTGGTGTTCGGTCGGGTCGAACTCCCACATATTAAACGACCGTCTTTGACACAGGAGAATCCAGTGAATGAGCATAACCTGGACCATGTTGACAAGCTTGATCTTCTTGTCCCTCATATTTCTGAGGCAGGTCTTGAGTCTGGTCAGCTCCGTGGGTTCGCCCCAGGCCAGGCCCTTCTTCTCCCAGGAGGTGAGCCACATGGGGATTCCGGATCTGAATTTGGGGGCCGCCACCCAGTTGGCATCACGTGGCTCGGTGATGTAGAACCACCCTGATTGCCACCCCTTTATGGACTCCACGAAGGAGCCCTCGAGCCATTTAACATTGGGCATTTTCCCACCATGGCTCCTCCGCACTCCGCCTGTTGGCCGCTCACGATCTTTGGCTTCACGCAGAAGATTTTCAGCCACAGGCCGAAGTGAGGCTTGATGCGGAGGAAGGCCTCGCACACGACGATGAACGCCGAGATGTTGAGGACGAAATTCGGGGCCAGATCGTGAAAATCTAGCCCGTAGTAGTAAATGAGCCCGCGGACGAAAGGGTGGAGTGGAAACCCTAGTCCACGGATGAAATGAGGGAGAAATACCACTCTCTCCCAAGACTTCGGTGTAGGGGTAATCTGTCCCTCTGTTGGAAGCATGTGCGCAATATTAGCGGCCAGGTATCCGGCTTCCCGAAGCTTGGTAATGTTCTCCTCTGTGACAGAGGAGGCCATCCACTTCATCCCGCTCTGGACATGCTGCGGTCCTATGGAGAAGGTGAGAACTTGGGCGTTGGAGCTTGAGGGTGCGAGAACGGATGAGCGAAGGAAGAAGAAGGCGTGGGTGGAAATGGGAGGTTTCTACCCCTTTATAAAGGCGATGTGAATGTGCGCCTCCCCACTTGCCTCTCAAAATCTCTTATTTTTCCAGGCGCCTCGATTACTGGCACTAGTTGGGTTACCCATACCTGCATTGATGGAGATCCTGTGATAAGGGGACACGATCTCTGCTTTGACAAGACGTGCCAAAGAAACCGCCTCACGATGTGTGCGGAAGCAGGTTGCAGAAAACGGTTTGAATGAAAACCGAACCGTGGCGTGATGTCACTTTTTTGAAGAATTGTCGGCAGATTAGATTCGTGGATTATTATTATTCTCTCTACAGTGGTATATGGAATATTATCTTGCAGCGCCGGACACGGTCCTTGTGTTCGGAATTAACTTTGGAGTATTCGGAGATGGAACCCGCCTCGCAATGCCGAAGACAATCTATGCGCCGGACTCATCGTCATTGAAGCCTAGTTCAGGGGCTGCTGAGGGAGTCCTGGATAAGGGGGTATCTGGACTGCCGGACTATATACTTTGGCTGGACTGATGGATTATGAAGATACAAGATAGAAGACTTCGTCCCGTGTCCGGATGGGACTCTTCTTGGCGTGGCAGGCAAGCTTGGCGATTCGGATGTAGATCTCCTCCTCTGTAAACCGACTCTGTGTAACCCTAGCCCCCTCCGGTGTCTATATAAACCAGAGGGTTTAGTCCGTAGGACTTACGATCATTATCATCAACAATCATACCATAGGCTAGCTTCTAGGGTTTAGCCTCTCTTATCTCGTGGTAGATCAACTCTTGTAATACTCATATCATCAAGATCAATCAAGCAGGAAGTAGGGTATTACCTTCATCGAGAGGGCCTGAACCTGGGTAAACATCGTGTCCCTAGTCTCCTGTTACCATTAGCCTTAGACGCACAGTTTGGGACCCCCTACCCGAGATCCGCCGGTTTTGACACCGACAGCCGGCGTCTGGCCTTGTTTAAACTGAGGGCGGACGGGAGGAGCTCGGTCGGCATTCCGTTTAATTCCGGCCAGCTCATGAACGGACGTGTGGCCGGAGTAGGTTTCTCGGTTTGCATGCCAGTTTAACGGAGGCGTTTGATGGAGGCGGGGAGGCGTGTTCAGCTGAGCGTGCAGCGGGTGGTGCAGTACTATTCGATTTGACAGCGGGCAGTGCAGTTCCCGATGCGGCTTTAATGCAGACGAGGGAGAGGGTGGCGGTTCCCGAAATGTTGAGCGGCCAATGATGCCTCCTCCTTCAATTAGCATCGTGAATGCATGAGGGAAATAATGGGAGGGGGACCAGGAAAAGAGGCAGTACCATGTGAATGCAATGCAGTTTGCACCCATATAAAGGTGCCCCTCCATTCCAATGCATCTACCACATCGTACGCACCTAAGCACCTACACTAAGAATAAAATTGCTCACTCCAGAGCCATGGCGGTGATGCGCGTGAGCAGCCAGCGGCTGTGCCAGATGGTCCATGACACCGGCCTGCGTCATGGCACCGAGGATCGTCTCCAGATGGTGTTGGCAACCGGCTGGTGCATTGCCATGGTCGACACCAGCTACGACTCTCAATTGGACTGGATGATCATTGCCGCCATCAACAAGTTGACTGTCGTCAAGAAGCTCGCGGACGACATCACCGTACTCCTCCAGCCCGCGCGCCCGAGCTCCTCATTGCCTGCCACCCTAATCGGCCTCGATGGCCGAAACCTCTTTCAAGCACTAGTGGCCCTGCGACTGCCCGCCGACGCAACGAAGAATGTCCACCTGGAGGTCGCGCTCACTATGAGGCGCCTCGCCCTACAAGAATTCATCGACCTACATATCCAGGTGTACGAGGAAGTCGTGTACATAGGTATCTACAAGGCCGGTGAGGGCGCTGCGAGATTGGCCTCTCTCAACCAGCGGGCAGCATTGGACGCCTTTGTTGAGAAGCACCTTGACCTTGCCACAAAAGCCGCCGCTCCTAAGCCGCCAGTCGGTGGCCCGGCGCACTGAGTCCAGGAGGAGGAGGTCGTACGTTGATGGATGCTTCTTTCTTCTTGCCTCCTGTAACCACCACTATGATTGCATCATCATGGCCTTAATTCTTATTGCGCTATTGCATTCTCATTCTAGTCAATACAGACATGTGTGATCCCTTTGCTCACATTTGGAGGCAATTATATGCGTCACTGTAACTAGTACTCCATCCATCAATTTAGAAGCTGTGCTTACCTTTTCCATCAACTTCGTGCAACGCACGGGTTTCTTGCTAGAAACACTACAACATGTCGAACTGCATGTGACCAAACCGACAATGCGCCAACCTAGCTACTACCCTGCTTATCTGCTGGAAAAAGCCCCACCCTAGCGTTTCCAATCGTTATTTTCTATCTATTGATCGTGCCATGGAGCAGAACCAAATGGTACAATTTATACATGTTTCTCTACTCCTATAAAAGAGTGTTTTCTTTCAAGTTTGTGAACAAGTACTATTCTACTTTGGATCCGTCGCAATGCACGAGCATATTGCTAGTAAAAGAAAAAGATCTGTCGCATTTGCGTCGCACCCCCACATGCCCGGGAATCAAGAGTACTCCATGGCTAGCATTTTCACTTTCATGTGGGACCACAGTTGAGCAAACCGACTATCGGCAAACCATAACCTACCCGCCGCGTTGGAAAACAGGAACAAGGGGGAGATCTAGCTGTAGCATGGAAGCCAGTAAATTTGGTGTCAGATGGGGCTCGTTGATAGAGTAGGACCACTCCTTCCCAACAAAAAAAAGAGTAGGAGCACTCCATACTAGTACTCCTACTAGTACAAAGTTTGTAGTACAACTAGTACTACCACTATACAACTAGGTACATGCACGACACAACATTGTAAGAACAAAAAAGGGGAATGTTTAGGGTGATTTATATTTTTTTCAGTCAACGTAGTATGAATAACATGATGTGGGGGCACCCATGAGGCTTATGTGGCTTGGTTGCATGGCTAGGAAAGGCTAGAGAAAAATAAATAGATAATGTGTTTAGAGTGCACTCCACTAAATAGATACTTTGGATCCATTGCAACTCATGGGCCGGCATATTGGTAGTAGTAAGAGACAAATTCCGGGTTTGGCACGAGTTCGTACTGCGGGAGCACCACAAGGCCTGGTGCAGGAGTGACATTTCCCCCTCTCGGGGCCCACGGGACTGAGCTTCAGTGGCTTAGTGCACCGGCCTATGAGTCAATGACATGTGGACCTTAAATGCGGCTAGCCCACATGTCATTCTCATGAAAGCCGAGCGGCGGTGGGACCAAGAGGGGTAAGGCACAGGTCGGCGGACAAGGCTTGCCTGCTCCCCACCCATGCTCCGGTCCGTACTCCCGCACTAATTTTCATCCAACGCTTATAATAGATTTCCTCGTGTGGGTCATCTATAGCCTCAAATAAAGGTAAACAAAGGTCGTATTACCAGGAAATAATTTCCTGCATGAATCTGTAGATGCATGCAAGAACCTTTCCTTTCCTACTCATCCTCCTCCATATCATCAGCTGTGTTGATAATGGCGGTGCCAACACCAGAGCGTCGCAATAGGTTCCTGCCTCAGCCATTTAGCACGCTGCGATGCCTGCTAGTACCACCTCCTCCACACCAACATCAGCGTTTGGGCCATGAACATGCAGTTTCTCCCATAGTATTTTACCCCCATGTTCGACTGTACTACCATACAGATCTTGGACGAGACCATGGAGCTTGTGGCCAAGAAAAGCCTCTGCCTGGCCGACGCATGTCGAGGTGCTTGACTATTGTGACGTGCCGCATGACGTGTAACAGCTTGCGCTCCGGATGAGCGGCAGAGTGCTGCTCCCGATTGTCAGTGCTGCGATGGCAATGCCGGCCGGGTGGGACCTCAGGGGGAGCCAGTGAACTACCCGGGGCACATAGCATCGACTTTGGCCCGAGATTCCGACCGCCTGCACCGTCCCGAGGATGTACCACTCAGCGACGAGGCTGGAATGCTGGATACGTATAGGCGTGTGCTCATGGGCGGGAGGAACCTTCTCAACGGATACCGGTTTGCAAACATGATGTACTCTACGTGGCCCGAGCCTGGAGGTGTTCCTGTCGTTGTACATTGACGCGTGGCTCAAAGGCGTGCAGCCACATGCCAGCATAGGTCGGCTATGGGGAAGTGGCATCAATGTGGTTCGAGATGCCCAGATGGCCATTGTCGCGGCGGCGTTCGCGACTCACTCATTCGAGTTGAACCGGCCGGTGGTGGCCTAGTCGTGGCGAGGGTGCCACAGCTGGACAGCTGGACGCCGGGGTGTTATGAGGCGTAGATGTCCATGGAAGGAAACCATGGCAATTTTCCAAAAAGATACCCACACCCCTCTCCACATTTTCAAATAAGGCCTTACCTCGTTCATCCTTTTCTCCCACAAGATAAACTACTCATACAAATGCATCTTGATGTTCCATGCAACGCATGGGCATTTTTCTAGTAAGAAACAAATCTCGAGTTTGGCACGAGTTTGCGCAGCGATAGCACCACAAGGCTTGGTGCAGGGGTTACATTTCCCTCTCGAGGCCCACAGGACTGAGCTTAAGTGGACCCGATAGGTGGCTGCTCCATATGTCATGCTCGTGAAGGCAGAGGGGCGATGGGGTCGAGAGGGGCGAGCTGCAGGTCGGGGGACATGTGGTGTCATGGGTTTGAGCGGCGTTGTGGGAATCATGTGTGGCTGTGGAACCTTGATGCTCGCCGCATTTCAGCTGGCCCACATGTCATGCACACAAAGGCAGAGGGGCAGTGCAGTCGAGAGGGGTGAGGTGCACGTGGGGGAACATGGTGCATGCAGTGGGTTGGAGCGGCATCATGGGAATCGCGAGTGGCAGTGTATGAAACGTGATGGTCGCCGTAGTTCAACTTCCATGGACAAGTTGTCATGTCTACTAACACATGCATTGCATACCGATCACTGGTAGGAGTAGTAGAGAAAGCTAGGCGGATAAAAAATTCCTTATAGTCAAGCGGACCTATGCTGATACTTGTTCCAAAGACATGCACACAATCGAAATAGTTCATCTATATCAATATACACAGAGAGGAAATATTTTTTTTACAAGAGAGGAAATAGTTCATCCGTCCATAATGCCCTGCTACTGGTGCAACTTCTTCTTCTTCTTCTTCTTCTTCTTCTTCTTCTTCTTCTTCTTCTTCTTCTTCTTCTTCTTCTTCTTCTTCTTCTTCTCATTTTCTATGGGATACGGCTTTGTAACAAACTCTTTGGACCTTGTAGCTATTTCGAAACTCACACGGGCATCGCGGGCAGCATGTTTTATCCGCTCGTACGTCAAGGGATAATTCTCCCACGAAAACAACCTTAATGCAAGCGTCTCGTCACCCTTCTGAAGATTTGTACCGAGCACAAAATTTGCTACGTCGAATAGGGATGGTGTCTGTTTATCACAATCTTCTAAAGGAATTTTGATTTTGGTTTGTACGTCAGGGATGCTTTTCAAATCAAGGTTGTACGGCGCCAGCTTCTGTTTGTACCCTTCGATGGCTGCCCCGCAGAAGTATATATCCTCCCGAGGCAAGTAATCGTGGATCTCACCTGGTATGGAGGGTGCGTGTATGATGTGGTACACCAACACATCATCTTCGAGGCACAGCTGAAGGACGGTGGCGTGTTGGATCTTCCCAGTGGCATGCTCCATGTACTCTACGTAGAGACTGATGACCTTCATCTCTACCTTTTCGAGGGAGTTGGATACATTGTTAATCCACTTCCGAACAACCCTTGGGTGGTTGGTGATGGTGGCAACTGTGCTCAACGAGCCTTCGACGAAGTCATGTTGGATGCTAAAACCATGCATCTGGATCTCTTTTGCCATTTGGAATTGCTGGACCGGAGAGCTATGGTTTGGAGAATTAGGATTAGATGGCCAGTCTAACTGAAGAAGATGATTATTTAAAGGGGCTCCAGAATTACTCTAGGAGTATGTGAAGAGGTTAAAACAGTGTGAATGAAGTGTGGTTTGGATGCAAGTGAAGACGAAGGAGAGGTGAACAAGCGGAGGAAAATCGGTTCCCGATGGAGAAGTAAATGGGAGAAGTGGCCTGCAGGCAGTTGATTAGACAGCTAGGTACACTAAACGAAAAGGCTATGCTGGTAGACTGAGGAGTAGTACCTGTCCGTGTACGTGCCCATCCTTCTAGCGCTACATGTGGTACTGGCTAGTTGAGGCCACTCTTTTTGAATAACCGTGGCGAGTGTCGGAAAATAGTCACCAGAAATCAACTTCCTCTTCCTGCTGTGTCCAGTTGATGGCATTACAGATGGTTGAGTCAGCTTCAGCACAAAGATCCCTGGTTCCACAGGTAACTTAAGTGCGGCGCACTTCGACAGGCCATCGGCAATGTCGTTCTGAGCTCTTGGAACATGTTCCATCTGTAGGCCGTCAAAGTGCTCTTCTAGCTTCCTCACTTCATCAACGTAAGCTTCCATCAACGGACTCTGATAATTCTTGTTTACTTGGCGGACGACAAGCTGTGAGTCACCCCTGACAATGAGCTTCTTGATCCCAAGGTCTGCTGCGATCCTGAGACCGGCAAGCAATCCTTCATACTCTGCAGTATTGTTCGTTGCTTGCTCCTTGGGAAAGTGCATCTGGACTACGTACTTGAGGTGCTCTCCGGTGGGTGCAACAAGTAGCATGCCCGCACCGGCGCCTTGCAGCGAGAAAGCACCATCAAAGTACATCAGCCACTCTTTGCCTGCTTCGTTGACGGGGATGCTCGTTTCTGGGATTTCTTCATCTTGTGTTGGCGTCCACTCTGCTATGAACTCTGCCAATGCTCTGCTTTGGATAGTTGAAGTGCTCTCAAACTTAAGGCCAAAGCTTGACGGTTCCAGTGCCCACTCGACAATCCTGCCTGTTGCTTCTGGATTCTCCAGTATCCTCTTTAGCGGAAAACGAGTGACGACTGTGATCTCATGTGCTTGGAAGTAATGGCGCAGCTTTCTTGAGGTCATGAGAAGGCCGAAAAGCAATTTCTGCACATCAGAGTACCTTGATCTAGCTCCCTGCAGAAGGGAACTGACAAAGTAAACTGGGCGCTGCACCATCCTTTTCTGCATCTTATCACGCTCCTGCGCAGATCCATCTTTGTCGGGACCAGAGCTTGCCGGTGAAGTCCCCTGCTTGTCGCTGGATGCATCTGCCGTGGTTGCTGGCTCATCATCCGCCTCCCTCTCCACTACTAACGCAGCACTAACCACTTGATTGGTTGCTGCTATATATAGCAGCAACTTCTCTTGTGGCTTAGGAGCGACAAGTATTGGAGTGGAGGACAGGTATCTCTTTAAGTCCTGCAGCGCAGCCTCCGCCTCCGGAGTCCACTTCATTGGACCTGCCTTTTTCAAAATTTTGAAAAATGGCAGGGCGCACTCAGCAGACCTAGAGATAAACCTACTGAGAGCAGCTACGCAACCGGCAAGTCTTCGTACATCCTTGACGCGCTTTGGTGCTTCAATCTGCTCAATGGCCTTGATCTTGTCGGGATTGGCTTCAATTCCCCGCTGAGACACGAAGAACCCGAGAAGCTTGCCGGAAGGGACTCCAAACACGCACTTCTCGGGGTTAAGCTTGAGGTTGATCTTGCGCAGATTTGCAAAGGTTTCGTCTAAATCTTGGATCAGAGTTGACTTGTCCTTGCTCTTGACCACTATGTCATCCATGTAGGCTTCCACATTTCTGTGTATTTGTGGTTCAAAAGCGTCATGGACTACCCTTGCAAATATTGATCCCGCATTCTTTAAACCGAAGGGCATCCGTATGAAACAGTATGTGCCACATGGGGTAATGAATGCGGTCTTCTCCTCATCCTCTTCTGCCATTAAGATCTGATGGTATCCTGAGTATGCATCAAGAAATGAAATCAAGTCACATCCGGCCGTGGAGTCAACAATCTGGTCAATGCGCGGCAAGGGAAATGGGTCTTTGGGACAAGCTTTATTAACATCGGTAAAGTCGATACAAAGCCTCCATTTCCCGTTTGCCTTGCGCATGACTACAGGATTGGCCAACCACGTAGGATGGAGCACTCCTCTGACAAGGCCTGCTGCTTCCAATTTCTTGATTTCTTGTGCAATGAATTCTTGGCGCTCCACTGCCTGTTTCCTGACTTTCTGCTTGACAGGCCGCGCATGAGGACAGACGGCAAGATGGTGCTCGATTACTTTCCCGGGAACACCGGGGATGTCAGACGGTTGCCACGCAAACACGTCGACGTTCGCCCACAGGAAAGCAACGAGCGCGCCTTCCTATTTAGGGTCGAGAGTGGCACTGATGGTGAATGTACCACTAGTGCCGTCCTCCTTGGCGGACACCTTCTTGGTCTCTGGTGGAGCTGCCATTGTCTTCTTACACTTGCCGGTGGAGCTCGATGGTGCGTCCTCGACGTCAGCGCAGCACTCCGAAGAGGTGCGCTTGCCGGAGTGGGCATCAGAACTCTTGCCGGACTTGGCCTTCTTCTTCGCCCCGGGAGCTTCAACGGCAAGTGACTTGTGATCCGTTGCGGCTGCTACTTCCTGGTAGATCTTGTCGGCGCAGATAAGAGCATCCTTCTTGTCGCCAGGGACAGAGATGACACTTATCGGGCCTGGCATCTTCAACATGTTGTATGCATAGTGAGAGGCTGCCATGAATTTGGCGAGTGCTGGACGGCCGAGTATCCCATTGTAGGGTAATGGAAAATTAGCAATGTCAAAAGTGACCCTCTCAGTCCTGAAGTTCAACTCGCTGCCAAATGTTACCGGCAACGTGATCTTTCCCTTCGGCTTGCTCCTTCTCGGATTGATTCCTTGGAATGTGCCGGTCTCTTTGAGCTCGCCATCAGGGATCTGAAGTTTCTGGAGTACCGCGGAGGAGATCAGGTTCAAGCCGGCCCCACCGTCAACTAACATCTTAGTGACCTTGAGGTTGCGGATAGTTGGTGAGACCAACATCGGCACGCACCCGACCGCAGTTATGCGATCAGGGTGGTCCTCAATATCAAAGATGATAGGCGTGTTGGACCATTTCAGAGGCTTGCGTGACTCGATGGGTGGTTCTGCTGCATTGACTTCCCGCACCCACTGCTTGAGCTGGCGGTGTGAAGTATGCAGAGAAGCACCACCGTCAACGCACAGGACCTCTGTGGCTTTCTGGAACTCCTGCTCATCGGTCTCATCATCATCCACATCTTCATCATCGTCGTTGTCTTCATCCTTGTCGCGGCCGCGGGGAGGTCTGTCTCCTTGCCGCTGCTTGGCCTTGCCGCGGCGTCCTCCTCGGCCGGGACATTTCTTGCTGGCTCCTCTAGCACCCTCCTGGGCTTTCTCCTTGTCGCGTCGCTCGTATTCAGCCTTTTGCTACTCGACAAGCTGCTCGACCTTCTTGCAGCTCTGGAGGTCATGGCCCTTGGTGCGGTGGATCTTGCAGTACTGCTTGTTGGCACCGTCCTGCTTGTCGGTGACCGCCATAGTCTGGTGGTTGGTGCCTGCGGCAATCTACTTGCCGGAGCTACCAGCTTTGGCTTTCTTGCCGGACTGCTCAACGACTATCACCTCTTTGCCTTTCTTTTTCCTGTTGTTCCGCCGCCGGTTTCTCTTTGCCGAGGCAGTCTTCTCACTATCAGATCCACCTGTATTCTCTCCGGGGAGTTTCCTCCCTTCCTCAGCACGTGCACACTTGTCGGCCAGGGCATATAGCTCACTGACGTCTCTGATCTTGCACATTACCATCTCCTCCCGCATCATGCGGTTTCGCACGTTCTGATGGAACGAGCTGATCACCGTGGCAGGGTGGACGTCTGGGATGTTGTGCTGTATGCGGCTGAATCTCTGAATGTACTTGCGCAGGGGCTCTCCTTCCTTCCGGGCGAGCAGATGAAGGTCACTCTCTTGGCCATGAGGCTTGTGGCCGCCCGTAAAAGCGCCGACAAACTGATGGCATAGGTCTGCCCAGGAGGATATGGAGTTGTCCGGCAAGTGCATGAGCCAGGATCTGACATTGGGCTTGAGCACTAGCGGGAAGTAGTTGGCAAGGATCTTGTCTTCCCGTCCCCCGGCAGCTTGCACCGCGATGGTGTAGATGCTGAGTAACTCTGACGGATGCGACTTGCCGTCGTACTTCTCTGGCACATCTGGCTTGAAATTCTTCGTGCTGGGCCACTGGACTTGCCGCAGCTCACGAGTGAACACAGGGCAACCTACCGCATATGGCAAGTCGCCTGGTTCCCCTGGCGCATGCACGTCGACAAAGGGCCCAGCGCGCTGGTCTGATTGACGTCGCGCTTCTCTTCTTGCTGTCGTTCATGAAGAACTTGGCGCTGATCGTGACGAGCTCGTGGATCCGATGATGCGGTGGAGTCGCTGTCGAGGTGGATCCGGCGAGTCGGCGATCTTGGCCTTTGGGGTGGAGAGTGCATGGTGGCTGCACCTCCATCGGTTTCGTCACCACCGGCTTGTGCCTGGCAGTCCTGCCGCGGCCGCGATGTACTCGGCTGCCACGGAGTGTCACCGTTGGTGAAGCCGATGAGACTTTGAATAGTGGCCCTCCATCCGTCGATCTTGTCTTCCGTCGGAGGGTAATCTAGGAGCAGTTGAGCTCGCGCCGAAGCTTCTGCTGGAGTGGTGGGAGGCAGTGGCGAACAGTGCGAGGAGCGGGATATGCTCGGACTTCTAACTATGTTAGAAGGAGCAGTATCCCGTCCAGGCGACCATGCCTCGCTCGTGCCAGCATGTTAGCGTGCATGCTGGTCTTGAGCACCCCGAGATCCACCAGCTCGATCTTCGCCCAACAAACGTATGGTACTGCGAGTACCATGACACTATCAGTCCCGCGCCTCCTGAGATGGGCGCGGAACATGTACGGACGCCGAGGTCTACGCAGCCTTGTCCTTGGACCTGGTAGCGCCGTGAGCTCCCTCGTCGATGTCCGTTCTCCCGTCGGCGTCTGCCCCACCACTCGTTTGCTCCGGTGGTGGTGGGATCGACATGGACGGAACAGCTGCCGCCGAAGTCTTGTTCTTCGGTGGCATGTCGATGAAGAAGATGAAGATCTAGCTCGTGTGAATCGCCAGATCAGGTTCACACAACCTCGACGCCCCCTACCTGGCGCGCCAAAGATGTCGGGGAAGCTGATCCACGAACACCTATGGGGCCGGCGGACCGAGCCCCTTTCGGTTCGGCGGGGGGCGGAGATCGCACGAAGAGCAGATCGAGGCAAAGCACACGAGCAGTTTACCCAGCTTCGGAGCTCTCCGGAGAGATAATACTCCTACTGCTGCTTGTCTGATTGTATTGAGTTCTTGCTCGTGAGCGCTGAGTGCTACAGTACACTCGAGCTGCTAACGAGACCGAGCGTGAGTGTTTTCTGGTTTTCAGCCGAACGAACCCCCCTCTACGTTGCGCATGGGCCTCCTTTTATATGCTCAAGGGGTCACCGACAGGTGGCAACGCAGACAAGGGTAAAAATGGAAAAGGAGTTGTGGTTGGTACAACAACCTGTACAGTGCATCCTACCTAACCCTGATGGCAGGGGACAAAGGCGTTAAATGCCCGTCTGCGTCGCCCAAATAGTGCAAGAAGGACCGTCAGGGACGCCACCGCTCGCCACGATGGCGATCTTGTCAGCGTCGCTTGCCACCTCGCACCGCTGGCTGCACAGCCTCCTGCCACGCGCGCCTGGAAAGGCCCCAAGGCGACACGTTGGTGGATGTGCTGGAGCGTGGGTACAGAGTGATCGCTTGCCGCGGCAAGCGCCTTGCCGCGGTCGTTGTCTTGTCGCGTCCGGAAGCTTGTCGCTCATCGGGCCTTGCCGAGACGCGTGGCGTGTCGCGGCAAGTTCCTTGAAATGCCTTGGTTGGCCTTCCCGGCAAGCTCCTCTTGCCGGGGCCTTGTCTTCTTGGCTTGAATACTTTATTCTTGAATGGCTCCAAAGGAACCACGGAGGACCTTGGCGGACACCCGGCAAGCCTTGCCGCGGGGCGCTGCAACTGCCCGTGCACAAGTTCGGGATACTAGGGTACCCCTACTCTAGTACACCGACAGCGAGACATTTTATAATTCCTTTTATTTATGCACCTTTCCTGACAGGTGGGGCCTATGCAAACAGATAAAAAAAAGTGTTGTAGCTGGTTCAGATGAATATTGGCGCGTGCGTGGGAGACACAACATTCCCTGGTTAAGGATACATGGTTATCCTCAAAAAAGAAAAAGGCCTTCTTCGTGCTTCCGCATGCATGAGAATTTGGTTCTTCTTGCAATATGGATGATACCTGGAGGATGAAGTGAACGCAGAGGCATGCTAGCACGGGAGACCTATTTCCCCTATATAGTATTGGAGTACTCATGTTCCTACTACTAGTGGTAGTAGTACAACTGTGGTACACTTGATGGTTAAAATACTATTCATCTGGTCCTCACAGTGAAGTGCTAACACCCTGCGCCTGACACTAGTCCAGGCGGCGTGTTCGGGTTACCAAAGTCAGCCTCACCTTGTGCACTGTGCAGTCTGTCACCGCCGCTGTATAGCACATTAGCATGCCTCGCCTCGTCTACATCTCCCCTAGCAACACTCCATCTCCATCTCCATCTCACTGTGCCCCCACGTACCCTCCCCTTGCTTGCCTTCACCAGTACCACTATTCCCTCACTAGCCCTTCCAGCACCGACAACCTTCTCCCCAGTAAATCAAGCCCCCAAAAACCGCACCTTCCAAACTCCACCATGGCCGAACACGACCCGCGCAGCATCCATATGAGCCGCGATTGGAGCAATCTCCCCAGTGACATCCTCGACATCTGTTGTTTGTGTATGGATATGTTGAGCGCCCTACGGCTAGCTGCATGCTCGAGGGACATGCACATGGCCATCGTCGAAGCGAGGCCTAAGCTTTTCAAGGCACCCTACTTCCTGCTATCTGGTCTTGCGAGATTTGCTCACCATGACACGGAGGCGTAGATGATGCCCCTCGACTTCGATCCGACCTCCATTAGCTGAAACTTCTTTGCAGGTATGTAGTGGGTCGCCGTACATCATTTCCCTCAACTTCGATCCGATCACCATCGCCCGAAACTTCTTGGTAGGTATGTACTGGGTCGGCGTGAACTCCCACTGGATGGTTGCCGACAGAGAAGACGGAAGAAAGTTGGTGCTCGTGAACTTCCATACCTCCCATGAGATTATCCTTCCTCCATTGGATTATATAGGGTTTTACTGTCGCGGTCCAAGTCATCTAGATTACCACATCAGTTGGACGGACCTTGTTTCGCAGAAGATTGTAATCTGCCAAGTGCCCACACAAAACACGGATTACGCAGACTTCAAGCTAATTGCCTTGTCGATCGTGGACTCCCCTATCTTTACGCATGTGCCTTCTTTAGCTGGAGACAACTCAGCTCGCAGTGGATCATCAAAGCTGACACACAATTCTATGATGCTATTGAACAGAATGGCATCATCTACGTGATCGACAAAGCAAATGGCACCACGTATTGCTTGGACGACGCGTGTAAGTTGTTTTCGTATGATGTTAATGATAACGCCATGACACTGTTTGAACTTTTTGTGATGATTGGCATACCCTATTTGAGCAGAATTTGTGTAGAACTATGGCAATGTATTAGAGATGCCGTAAATCAGTTATATTTGGAATGAGTTAATTCATGCGATTGTGACCATGTCATTACAGCCAATTTGTACCCTTGAATAATCAAACGGTTAGGAACATATGGATATTCTCCTTGAATATGTTTGTACCCTTGAACTTGAGTAGTAATCTATATACTACTAAATATGAGTGTGTATCAATAGCCATGTTAGTTTCCTCATTTTCTTCAAGTAGAAACATGCATCACACTGTTGGTTTCATCTAACCATACATTAGGGAAGTAAATGTGCATATGGAGAAAGTTCTATATTTGGAAGTAGTGAAATCCTGTAATGCTTACCATGTGTACATACGTATATTCGCCCTTCAGCAATCAATGGCTAGAATAATAGCCTCACAAATAAATTTCCCACAGAACATGAGTATATAAGAATGCATGGTCTGTTAGTTTCCTTGAAGAATTTGTTTGTGAGGACATAACATGATTACATAACATGCATGATGTGGTAGTTTCCTGTGAAGAATCGATTGCGAGATAACATCAGTATAACCATGCATGGCACTTCTATATTTTTGAACCCAGTATACATTTCCCTGTATTTTCCTCTCAATTCCAACAGGGACATATCAATGTTGTTTCTTGCATTATCCTACTCATACTCTGAGCAATGTTGACCTTACATTAACAATGCTTGTCCTTTTTGATATGATGTAGTGTCCCTACAGTTAATGCCCTTTGTAATCACACCACCTTTGCCAAAAACAGGGAACACTACAAAAAAAGACACATCCGTGACATTTTGGGACGAACAAATTTTTTTCTGTCGTACTTATGACACTTCTATGACGATAATTGTGACAAAACCCGGTATCATCATAGATGTGGTGGGCTCCTACTTCTATGAAAAAAAATCATGACAAAAAATGGGCTTTTCGTCCTGGGCGGGCCGGAGACGCAGCTGCATGACTTTCTTTCGGCCGTCCATGATAGAAAAAACCGTGGTAGATGTGAGGGCAAGGAAAATATCGGGGTGTTCCCGGTTACGGTGGGTGGTCGGGGCCGAGCGAGGCACAGAGGTTTGCGTGTTTCTCTCGTACACGCACGCGCATGGGTGCGAGGCATTGGTCTCTAACTAAACCCGAGCAAGGCATTCACCTACTGAACCCGAGCGATTGCACTGCAGGCTACGTGTTATTGAACCCGAGCGCTTGATCGATGGCTGTTAACTGAACCCGATCGAGCGATTCCTTCGCTACTGCTTCTAACTGAAGTCGATCGATGTTGCCTCTGGATGAACAGTGAGCGGTGGGGGTGGATGAACACGACCGTGTGGTGTTGCCTCTGGTTGACAGGACTCCGATCGATCGAGCTGGTTGGGGCTAGATGAATAGGACCCGTGGAGGTCTGGATGAATAGGACGACCCCGTGGAGGGTTGGATGAACAGTAGACGGTGGAGGGGTGGATGAACAGTAACCCGTGGAGGGGTGGTTGAACAGGAGCCCATGGAGAGGGCTGGTTGAATAGTAGCCGGTGGAGTAGCACGCGGTGGAGGCTGGATGAACAGGAGCCCGTGGATGAACAATCGCAGGTGGAGGCTGGAGGAGGTCGACGGTGGATGAATAGTAGCCCGTGGAGGCTGGAGGAGGTCGACGGTGGAGATGAACAGTATCCCGTGGAGTCCCATTTTGTGGTACGCCACACCCCTCCCGATGAACAGGACCCCCATTTCGACCGTAGCGCTCCAACACAAGTCCATTTCCTCCGTTTTGCGGTACGCCACACCCCTCCCGATTAACAGGACTCCGTTTCGACCGTAGGAGGTCCAACACAAGTCCGTTTCCTCCATTTTGCGGTACGCCAGACCCCTCCCGATGAACAGGATCCTGTTTCGAACGTGGCCGGTCGAACACAAGGCCGTTTCCTCCATTCTGCGGTATGCCAGGCCTCGTTTCCATTGGCTATTCTGTTCAAGCCCTCCCGATGAACACGACGCCGCATTCCGTTCTGACCCAGCCGGTTGGCTCCCCATGAACACGACGATGACGTTGTTTCTCCGTTCCGACCAAACCATGTACACGAGCCCTGGCCATACGTATGCATGAGTAGGCCTTCGAGACCTCGCCCGTATGTACATACGTGGCTGTATTTCCTTTCTTGCACCCTGGCCGTTGTAGGTATGTGTACATGCTACGTGCGCACCTCTACTATGACATGTGCGCGCCTCTACTATGACACGTGCATGCCTCTACTATGACACGTGCGCGCCTCTACATCGACCAGTATGTAGGTACACGTTCGCGACCAAATGACAACGCTACGTACGCTTCGACCAGGTGGATCCCGACTGTCAGGCACTTCCTTGCGTGCGAAGATGTAGCTGGTGGGTCCCAGTAGTCAGGGGGCGAATCGTTTTTTTTCGGACGCACTTCCTTGCATGCGAAGATGTAGCTGGTGGGTCCCAGCAGTCAGGGGGGAACGTTTTTTTGCGAAATACGGTTGCCTATTCGGTGGGTCCCCGCTGTCAGGTGGAGGAATAATTATTTAGCGCGTAATAAGGAGCCAATTCCTTGCGGCTGCCCTGGACCCAGCTGTCATCCTATCAACGTATAGTACTTTTCCGATGGAAGTCATTCCTTGACCATGTTGACCATGCCGCGCCGAGAGCACCAGGGCGGTGGACGACGACGAGGCCTAGGAAGGGGACGACGCGGAGCCGGGGAAGACGCAGCAGTGGATGCCCACGCGTAGAGGAGTATGAGGGTTCACTGGTTCGGCTGTGGTGTGAGGCTTCTGTAGCCGCAGAATAACAGGGGGTGTGGGTGAGTGGAGGGATGGCTTGGCCAGCGGTGGGAGTAGTAGGGGGCGGTGAGGCCTCCATGGCATCACAGCCGGCCACGGGAGGCAGGAGCACGCGGCACGACCGATGCTGGTTTGGGAGGCTGGAGCAAGAAGACAGAGGTTGAAGAAGCACTACGTTCGTTGGATGGACATCGTACGGTCACTCGAGCTAGAATCGTTCATATTGACTAAGTTGACAAAGCCCTCCGTCCCCGTCAACTTAGTTGGCCCACAAGTCAGCCTCCCACTATGGTGGGTCCCAGCTAGCAAGGGGTATTCTATTTTTTGTGCCTAATAAGGAGGCACTTCCTGGCGTGCGAAGATATAGCTGGTGGGTCCGACCTGTCAGCGGGGGGAATGTTTTTTTCACAAAATACAGAGGCCCTTCTGGTGGGTCCCAGATGTCAGGTGGAGGAATCATTATTTTGCGCGTAATAAGGAGGCATTTCCTTGTGTGCGGTTGTGGAACCAACTGTCAGCCTCTCCATGTACAGTCCACGTCTGATGGATGTCGTTCGTTGACCACATTGACCAGGCCGCGCTGAGAGTACCATGGCGGTGGACGACGGCGAGGCCTAGGAAGGGAACAACACAGAGCCGGGGAAGACTCGGCAATGGTTGCCCACGCGGTGGGGAGTATGAGGGTTTACTCGTCCGGCTGCCATCGCCAGAAAATAACAGGAGGTGTGGGTGAGTAGAGGAATGGTCTGGCCAGCAATGAAGTAGGGTGGGGCGGAGGCGGGAGCAAGCAGTCCCACCGGTGCTGGTTTTGCCGGCTGGAGCAAGAAGATTAGATATTGAAGAAGCAGCATGGCCGTTGGATTAACATCCAACGGTCACTGCTGCTAGAATCCTTTGTGGACTAAGTTGACAAAGCCTTTCGAACACGTCAACATAGTAGACCCACAAGTCAGCCTCCAAATCTGTGCCAAACAGCATACATCCCGAAATTTCTAGCCAGATTCAAATTAATTTTGAAACTAAATATACCTTAATTTAAATTCAATGAAATTTTAGCCGCACAAAAACAATGAAATTTAAAATATCAAAATCCGAAAGAAAAAAGTATTTTGGAACTAATTGCCTGTTTGCTGTATTTTTTGATTTTACAGCCCATTTATTATTAATTATAGCCCATTTCTTATTACTTATAGCCCATTTTCTGGGCAAAATGCATGCCTCCTCGTCTTGAAAGATTTCCGGCCCGACAGGGCGTAGAAAAGCAAGTAAGCCTATGTTGATTATTCTACAAAAAACAAAATAGCTGGCTAGCCATTTTCAGAAAGGAAAAAAATAAATTGGGCTGGTCATGTGCTAAACTTATGAAATAAAAGCATGGGCTAGACGGGCCACAAGTCCCGCACAACCCAGTTGATACCCTTCTCCGTCCCAAAAAAACAAAATTACTAGGCGCACTGCTGGGTCCCTACTGTCATCCTCACCATGTACAGTCATCTCCTTATTCCTCTCGGTTGTTGACCATGTTAACAACACCGGAGAGCGGCACCGCGGCGAGCGAACCAAGGTGGAGGAGGATGGTGAGGCCTCAGACAGGAACGAATAGGAGTCGGGGAAGATGCGCAGAGTTTTAGGGTGCGATGTGGCCATGATGCGTGCGCGGCAGCATAGCCAGCCTTGGGAGGCAGGAGCAGGCGGTCCCGCCGGCGCTGGTTTGGCTTTGGTGGCTCGAGGAAGAAGAGAGTGAAGAAACACGACAAATGTTGAATGTCAATACAACAGTCAAGGTTGGCACAATCATTTGTTGACTAAGCCAACACCAAGTAGCATACATTTTTATATATAGGAAGAAAGGAAAAACTAGGCTCGTTCGCTTGATAACATTCCCAAAACTGCGACTGTTCGATCTTGTGTCGCAACTAAAACTACAAGGAAAATGCGTTCGTCTGCCGTCCTCCACCCACGGAACGTCCGCCACACAAGTGACTAGCACCCTTGGTTTTCAACCGAGAGGTCTTGGGTTCGAGTCCCAGGAACTCTCAATTTTGTCCTCCTTCCTTCCTCGCAAAAAAAGGGAAAGAAAATCAAAGACTTGAGAAGGCGTACAGAACAAGCTAGTGTACCAGTAAAGAGACGTTGCGGAGTTTTAGATAAAAGAGAGATGTGCTCCTATAGCTGGTTCGAATCCAAACCTAGACTATGACTATATATGGTGCTATGCTACTCTACAAGTAATAAAACTGACATATCCAACGTTTGCTTCTCCTCTTCTTTACTTACGCTGCCGAGCATCAGAAGCTCTGGCCGCAGCAACCATGTCCGATGGCTGCTCGTCCATCTGCTCTTCGGCAGGCAACAAACCAGATATGCGTCAATTCGCCACCCGTACCATCACCTGTGGGTCTCATCACACCCACGTAGGCACGCGCACCACAGCCTCTTGCTCATCGCAACCCGCTGTCGTTGCTGTGGTGCCACTTCTACAAATCACGCAGAGTCATCCGTCGCGTCTCAACCACAGTCCTCAACCCTGGCCGAGTCTTCTACAAATGCCCGAATCATGGGGTAATAATATGTTTAAGTGTTGTTCTGCTGCTTTCAGTTGCTGATTTTAAAGTTTGGTTGATGATCTTCCAATTTGATTTGTGCAGAAAAGGGAAGATTCGTGTGATTTGTATTTCTGGGAAGTTGCTGATGTGGGGGAATGCAACTATTTTGATTATTTGGTTAGCCGAGGAATCCCAATACCAACAGGTTGGGGTGTTGGACAAGTAACTGAAGGAACGACAGAAGAGGAAGATGCAGAGCAGAAGGTTAAAGATGCAGTTCCTCTGATCATGGCCAAGCAACAGCTGCTAAACGGCCTTGACATCAATCAGAAGATGAAAGTCTTGTGAAGATAACGGGAAAAATCAATGTGCTTTGTAGGATGATTGTCTCTTTATTTGTAGTGTATGTAGCTCTCGCGATGTATTCAGTGGCATGACATGAGCACTTTGCTGAAACTAGTAATGAATGAAACCTGTGTAGTAGGATGGGCGTAGTGTTGTGAACATCTAATGATTTCTATTAACGGAAATCAGGGGGTATCCCCTTTTGCTCATAAATAAATAAATAACAGAGGCCCTTTTGGTAACAAATAAATAAATTAGCAGAGGCCCTGTCGGGTCAGATTTGTTCTCATTCAAAGATGTCGAGCAAATTGCAGTCCAACAACAAACTATGTCATCAAATTCAAGTTTCACAGCCAAATATGAGTACAACTAAACAACAATGTCATCATGTTTTAGTCGTCATACAATCACCAAACACAAATCAGCATACATAACAACATCAAAATACTAAACAACATGTTCATCAGGTTTCACTTGTCATAGCAAACACAATTTCACATAGTAGATAAAAAAACGTCTTCTGACAAGCAAATATGACAAAAGCAATGTAATCATCATCCGCAGCAGCAGCGTCAACATCTTCGCCATGTGTATCATTCTGAATCATAATTCCCCATGGTGTCATCTTCTTCTTTGTCCTCGACATCCTCGAACATTGGCTTCTTCTTGATCAACTCTTGTATGTCCACAGCACGATAGGCAATCTTTTCACCGGTGTCATTGACGTGATGGTTCTCAAAGATATTAGGAACATTTGTGTTATCTTGTACATCAGGAGCAGTGTAAGCATCATCTTGTTTTGCAACTTCATTAAACAAATTCCTCTGCTCAAATCTTTGCAATACTCTCCAGTCATCGCTACGTGCAAATGTGTCTTCCAAGAAAAATATCTGTGTTGCTCGATTTGCCAAAATAAAAGGCTTGTTGGTGTAGTACACCACCTTAACATTGATGGATTTGAAATAATCATCAGCTCTGGGTTTTGCAATCCTGGAAAATAGGTTATACCAACGACAGCACAACAGAACCACATACCGATGATCCTCGAAACTAGAGATATACTGCAACTGAACAATGTCTGTTATGTTAGCACACATTTCAGTTGTCTCTTTTTCATATGTATCAGTGCTCATGATGGCACTGTTTTGTGTCTTTCTGCCTTCGTCTCGTGCAAGGGTGTTGTAGCGCACATCTCCAACAATGCAAGATTCTTAATGTCTTACCTGAGTATCAGGACCCATTTCTAGTGAGTAAAGGGCATCATCAACTGCCTGCCCATCCTCCCGCATCTTCTTAACCTATATATGGTTAGAAAATAGACAAGCTGATCATCTTATGTACTCAATAAATTAAAAAAACTGACAGTGCAATTCAAAAGCTTACATGGCTCTTGGACCATTTCGCAAATCCTGCCATAACTAGTTTGTCAACGTTTCTTGGATTTTGCGGCAGTAACTCCTTTTTGTAGATGTTGCACAACATAGTGATCGCGTCAAACATCTAAATATATAAGAATGTGTTGCAAGTTTAGTAGATTACGATGTATAAGCTGCAGTACTTAGCACTTACTTGATATAAGGTAGTATCTCAGGACAGTTATTCAACACATACCAAACCGTTTTGTCCAAATCTTTAGGTTTGTCCTCTTGTCGACTCTTCCTTGTAACTCGAACAGAATAATCGAAAACATTGTGCCCGGGATTGTCTTCACCCACCTCTTTGCTAAGTTGATCAGCTGTTTCAATGTATTTTGAGCAGAATGTCAAGGCTTCTGTAGCAATGTAGGCCTCTGCAATGGAACCCTTGGGTCTAGCTCTGTTCCTAACATATCCCTTGAAAGTGCCTAGCCCCCTTTCAATAGGGTACATCCAGCCATACTGTACTGGACCTCTAAGTAGTGCCTCATCAGGTAGATGAACAGCCAAATGCACCATCACATCAAAGAAGGCTGGAGGATATATGTCACGCCCAATATGCGACCCTATCCAAAAGGAACTCGAAGGTCCCACCAAGGATAGACCCGCATATTGAAACGCTTTTGCAAGGTGGATATCATTACATCCACATTACATAATAGATGGGGATACATACATAAGGCATACAATGCCACACGAATACAACATCACAATACATAAGAGCATCATCCGACTATGGATGAAATACAAACAGAAACTCAAACGACATCCACCCTGCTAACCCAGGCTGCCGACCTAGAACCTATCCCCTGACCGAAGAAGAAGCAGAAGAAGAACTCCAAAACAAGTAACATCGCTCTCGCGTCATGATCATCGCATAACCTGTACCTGCAACTGTTGTGGTAGTAATCTGTGAGCCACGAGGACTCAGCAATCCCATTACCATGGGTATCAAGACTAGCAAAGCTTAAAAGGGAAAGGAAGGGGTAAAGTGGTGAGGTTGCAGCAGCGGCTAAGCATATATGGTGGCTAACATACGCAAATAAGAGCGAGAAGAGAGCAAGCGGAACGGTCGTCAACTAGCAATGATCAAGAAGTGATCCTGAACTCCTACTTACGTCAAACATAACCCAAAACCGTGTTCACTTCCCGGACTCCACCGAAAAGAGACCATCACGGCTACACACACGGTTGATGCGTTTTAATTCGAATCTGGTGTCAAGTTATCTACAACCGGACATTAACAAATTCCCATCTGCCTATAACCGCAGGCACGGCTTTCGAAAGATTATACCCTGCAGGGGTGTCCCAACTTAGCCCTTGACAAGCTCTCGCGATCAACGAAGGATATACCTTCTCCCAAGAAGACCCGATCAGACTCGGAATCCTGGTTTACAAGACATTTCAACAATGGTAAAACAAGACCAGCAAAGCCGCCCGAATGTGCCGACAAATCCTGATAGGAGCTGCACATATCTCGTTCCCAGGGCACAACGGATTGTCCAAACTTCCGGTAGGCCAGCCCAGAGTTGCCCCTGGTAGCCACCGGCGGTTGACGGGTTGGACCAACACTCACGACGAGCACTGGCCCGGGGGGATAAAATAAAGATGACCCTCGAGAGCGCGACTCCCAAGGGAAAAAGGGCTAGGTGAGGCAAATGGTAAACCCAAGGTTGGTCCTTGCTGGAGGAGTTTTATTCAAAGCGAACTGTCAAGGGGGTCCCATAAATCACCCAACCGCGTAAGGAACACAAAATCCGGGAACATAACACCGGTATGACGGAAACTAGGGCGGCAAGAGTGGAACAAAACACCAGGCATAAGGCCGAGTCTTCCACCTTTACCAAGTATATAGATGCATTAATAATATAAGAGATATTGTGATATCCCAACATAATCCTGTCCGTCATGGAGCAATCTTCAACTTCACCTGCAACTAGCAACGCTATAAGAGTGCTGAGCAAAGCGGTAACGTAGCCAAGCAATGGTTTGCTAGGAAGGGTGTCAAAGGTTAGAGGTTCATGGCAATTTGGGAGGCTTGATGAGCAAAAGATAGGTAACGCAGCATAGCGATAGAACAAAGCAACTAGCATAGCAATGATAGTAGTGAGATCCAGGGAAATGGTCATCTTGCCTGAAATCCCGCTAGGAAGAAGAACGAGTCCATGAAGGAGATGAAGCCACGAAGACGAACCAAGCGTAGACGAACGAATCCTCACGATCGCAACAAAACGGGAACTATCGAGAAGAAGCACACAACATGGTAAACACACCAAGCATGAACAAGGCATGATGCACGACAAGCATGATGTATGACAAAACTAGATGAGGCTACTCATGGCAAGAGATGATGCAAACAAGAACAACACATCAAGGCAAGTTTAAATGAAGCCGGGAACAACATATAACAATTCCGGTAAGTCCTCATATGCAAATTTCGAAATTGGTCCAGATCTGAATAAACCTTATGTTCAAGTTGTAAAACAGCAAGTTAGGATGCACAAAGATGATCTAGACAAGATTCTAGTCAAGTTACATATAAAGTTCATTAAGTTCGGAGCTACGACCTAGAAGACATGAGCAAAACAAGTCAAACATGGCATTGATGCAAAATGCACCCAAACATCAAGCAAAACACCTCAAAACATTATGCAACATGATAATATGAAGCTACATGCAATTCTAAGCAAGTTTCATATAGAACACACTCAAAACGGAGCAACGGTTCAACACACCCACATGAAACAAGTTATAGCAACAATCTGTCCAAAACAGCAACTAGGCATCTTGCAAGCATAAAAAAAACATGCTACAGGACCTAAAAATGAAAACAAAAGACATGGGCATGATGTACATGTAAAGCATAACAAAACATGAACACTGAGCTATCTCCAGAAATCACTAGAAAATGCTCAAACACACATGTCAAGATTGCAAATAATAACGGTTCAGACTTTGCAGAAATTAACATCAGGTTGCAATGTTTAGAGCTATCAAACAACATGCTACAGGAACTTATCATGGCAAACAAAGGCATGGCATGAATCTACTAAACCCCTAGAACAGAAGTCCTTTACTGACCATAAGACAAAAAGGATCAGAAAATATGATGGCACCCATGTAAACATGGCAAGTTATATTACAGATTTAAACATGGCAGGAACAACAATAAGTAGGCATGTAGATGAGCTTGTACCACTCACCACAGAGCAATACATGGCATGGCAAGGCAACCAACAGTAAGAAGACATGTTTGTGAAGCTAAGCATGGCAAGAGCAAGTTCATAGGGTGCATGGATCACTAACAACAATCATGGCAACAACTGAACTTAATGTTAACAGGCTGACAGCAACATTATTTAGCAACTTTGGAGCAAGAAAACAACAAGCTACAGCAGGCTATAAATGCAACCAGGGGCATGAATGGATAGAGCATGACATGTAGAACAAAACACCCTTAGTGAACATCTCCAGGTTATGCATAGAATGACTTGTAGCAGCAGGTTTACATAGCATCACGAAATAACAGATTCAACCTAGCAAAATAGTAACAGCAAGTACCCTACTTAACAAGCTCGATTCACTCACCACAAGTCATTGCATGACAATATAATCATAGCATCAGCAATAAGACATGTTTATGAAACAAACCAAGGCAAGAACAAGTTCATAGCATGCAAGGATCAACTACAACAACCCTGGCAAAATTGAATAACATGTAAACAATCTGCCAGGAAACATTTTGTAGCAAAAGTAGAGCACGAAAATAACATGCTAGACTACTCTATAATTGCAAACAGGGGCACGAATGGATAGAAAATAAACATATGTTCAAAACATCCTTACTGAAGTATCTCAAAATAAGCATGTATCTCTCTATAGCATCAAGTTTACATGGCATCAAAATAACAGCAGAACAGGGACTAAAATCAGCAACATCACGAAGCCTAGTTTGCATAATTGTGCTAGTCACCACATTGATCACAAAAATACATGGTATGCACCTCTGTAAAGAAGACATGGCATAGTTCAAAACACATGTAGACATCAACCTCATAGGATGCACACATCAAACATGGCAAAAATGACAAAAGAGCAAGTTCTGTTAACAGACAGCACACAACATTATGAAGCACTCTTGCAACGATGATTCAGGCATCAAGATGAGCTCAAATGAATATGATGCAATGGAATGAAATGAAGTACTCGTTGAGGCGAACAATTTTACATATTACACGCACGAAACGGAGCTACAGATGCAGAGATATGATGCGATGAACATGGCATGATAATGTCTAAAATATCGGGGACTTTGTGAAATTTCACCTCGGGGACAAAGTGGACGGGGCGATCCGGGACGGGGCGTTTGGACGGGGGCTTGGTGGATCTGGTCCAGATCTGGAGCATCCGGACGGAGAATGAACTCCGGCGACAGCAGTGACCTCCGGTGAGGTGGCGGCCGACGGGGAAGGCACGTGACGCGGGGAGGCGCGGCGCGGAGCTCCTCCGGCGAGCTCCGGCGGCCGGAGACGAGGCGCAGCCGGGCGGTGCG
>NC_041383.1:388862159-388865840 GCF_002162155.2 Triticum dicoccoides | reverse complement strand
GGCGGCAGCGGTGCTCGCCGGCAGCGGGGTCGGGCACCAGCGCGGGGAGGCAGGCGGAGCGGAGGCGCTCGGGCCCGACGCGGCTCGGGCGGGCCGGCCTCGGGCCTCGCGGGCGCGCGGCGGCGCGCGGCGGCGCTTGCCACGCGGCGGCCCGGGATAGGCTAGGAGCGGCGGTGCGGGGACGGGCGGACATGTTCGAACAGGTTGGACGTGTCCGGCGGCGCGGGGAGGAGCGGGGCTAGGGTTGGACTGCGGGATTTTCGGGGGAGGGCATATTTATAGTTTCTGGGAGCTAGGAGAGTCCAAATGAGGAGCGGTTTTCGGCCACGCGATCGTGATCAAACGACCGAGAGCATGAGGCGGTTTGGATGGGTTTTGGGCCACTTTGGAGGGGTGTTGGGTTTCAAGACGAAAGAGGCTTTGGGCTATGTGGTTAACCGTTGGAGTACCAAACGACCTCCAAATGGTAGGAAACTTGACAGGCGGTCTACCGGTGCTATACAAAGTCCGCTTGGCAAATCTCGGGCCATTTCGAGAAAGTTTAACACCCACTCACAACAGGAGACAAAAGGGGAACGCCTGAGGGCATAGGAGTGCCGGATTGCAAAACGGACAACGGGGAAAATGCTCGGATGCATGAGACGAACATGTATGCAATGCAATGCACATGATGACATGATAAAATGCAACACTCAAGCAAATTACATGGCAACTACGGCGAATAACTAGCAGACACCTGGCGCATCGGATCCGGGGCGTTACAATATATCTTCTCAAGGTTGCATAGGATATTTGGTATCTTGTCTCTAAGACGCTCCATAGCATCTATCCTGATATTTCTACTGCAGAGTTCCCTGAAGAATTGTCCCAACTCTGCAACTGCTCTGTATAAGTCAGGGCGGCCCAATCCTCTAAGGATAACAGGTAAAACCCTTTGAAGTAGGACATGGCAGTCATGAGTTTTCAACCCATGTACCTTGTTTCTAGCTGCACTGACTCTCCTTTCAGGGTTGGAAGCAAATCCATGTGGGAATCTCACACGTGACAGGACCTCGCAGAATTCTTTTCTTTTTACCTTGTCCAAGACGTACACAGCTGGTGCCATATCCCGTGGTTTACCTTCATCTTACACCTGCAAATCCTTTCTGATACCCAGGTGTGTCAAATCAATCCTAGATTTTAAGGTATCTTTCATCTTGCCTTCAATATTAAGAAGTGTGCCGAAAATGCTGTCACATATATTTTTCTCGATGTGCATCACATCAAGATTATGCCGCAGATCCAAATCTTTCCAATACTCTAAGTCCCACAAAGTGGACCTGCGGGTAAACAATTATCTCTCTTTTGCCCTGCCATGCTTCCTTTCCCGCTACCATTACCAGGATGGTTTCCTGGTGTAATATGCCTGACCTTCTCTAATTCCACTTGTAACTCATCGACGGTAGCCGCTTTGGCGCAACACGCTTTTCATGCTTTGCATTGAACACATGTCTTCGGTATTTTCTAGGATGCGGATGGTCCTTGGCAAGGAAAGGGTGGTGTCCAATGTAACATATCTTGTTAAGTATTGCGTATGACAGCGGATTCCTGTCACAGCAACCACATGCATGGTAACCATGTGTCGTTCGCCCTGACATAGTGCCCAAAGCCGGATAATCATGGATGCACCAAATTATAACAGCAAGCAGAAAGAAATCAGCTAGTGGGCTGCTATATAGGTCTCGAGTGAGAACACCCCTCCATAGATGTTGAAGTTCCTCCACAAGAGGCTCCATGAACAAATCAAAATCCTTTCCAAGACTTTTTGGACCTGGGATGAGGAAGGCCATCATGTAGTTTGATTCTTTGGTGCAGACATTTGGAGGCATGTTGTAAGGGATAACAAGCACTGGCCACATGCTATATGTGGCGCTCTGGTGGCCAAATGGGTTAAATCCATCTAAAGCTAAGCCAAGTCTAATGTTTCTTGGGTCAGTAGCAAACTTTTTGTGTTTATGATTGAAGCTTTTCCACTCACTACCATGAGATGGATGGCTCATTACAGTCTGATGTCTCTACTCCTGGTTCCTAGAATGCCACAGTACATCCTCTCTTGTTTTATCATCATGAAACAACCTCTACAATCTTGGTATAATTGGAAAATGTCTCAGACCATTATGAGGAATCCTCTTCACAGCATCGCCATCTTTCCATCTTGATGATTTGCATTTCGGGCATTCACTTAAGTTGGCATAATCCTTCCGGAACAAAACAAAATTATTCTTACAAACATGGATCATATCATATCCAATTCCAACTGCACGAAGGAAATTCTTCATTTTACTGTAGGTGTGTGGCAACTCAGACGCATCTGGGAAAGATTTGCGGAAAGCAGCCAACATGGCATTGAATGATTTGTTAGTCATACACTTAGATGTCTTCACCTGAAGAAAGGTGACCATAGCTGAGAATAGTGACAGCTTATTTCCTGGGGTGACCGCCACGTTGCATTATTCCAACATGCGGGTCCACCGTTTTTCTTCTGCAGGTGAAAGTTCACGAAATGCACGAGCATTTCGTAGCATGGTTTCAATGTTGGTCAAACTCACTGCCTCCGCCACCACCACCTCCTCCTCCTCTTCCACCTAAGCATCAGGCAGATCAAGATGGTGATCTGCTGCTTCCACGTAGTCAATAACATTGATGTTCATAGCTTCACCATGATGAACCCACCTAGTATATGTGACCGATATCCCATACAAGTGTAGATGATTTTGCACAGTTGACTGGGGTCTTGTAACTGAATTCATACAACTACTACACGGGCAGAGCACATCTGAGTTCGGACCACCGTACTCAGCTCTGATAAAGTTCATGAAATTTTCAACCCCCTCGACATATGCAGTGGAGAATCTTCGAGCAGAAGTTATCCAAGTCATGTCCATCTGTTAGACATACAAATTAGTTCTTCTACTATATATTACAGGAAAAACATATATGCTTTTTTATGAAGTCCAGAAAAAAATACCTAGGTCGATGTCTAAAGCTATAGAAAGATATTTGGACGAGAAGATCTAAGTAACAAAATATACGTAAAGCTAATTCAGCAAACAGATTTGAGTGCTAAATTATGGTAGGCTGTTTCAGCAGTCAATGGGGCCGAGCACACAACCATCAAACTATTGAAGGCCATCGCAGCAACAAAGATCAAGTATAAAACGGTGTAGAGCTATTTCACCTAATAGGTTGGCTACTAGACCATGGCAATCTACGTCACAATAAATATATGGCATGATATTTTAGCAACTAATCGGCCTTGGCATGCCATCTCAGCTAAGTAGATTGAGTGCAGAATAGGGAAAGGAAGCTTCTTAAGCAGAGCATATTAACTGTAAACTACTTCGGCAAACAGTGAGATTAACAACGTCTATCAGCTAACATTCAGCGCTACACCGACATGCACGGGGCCTCAGTCTAGAATGCGCGTACCATGGGAGAAGATGACCGTCGTGTGTCTCCACACGAATGTCGCCAGCGGTGGCAGCGTTGACTACCGTGTGCCTCCTCAAGAACATCGCCAGCGGTGGCGGCGCGGCTAGAGGACGACAGTCTCTGAGAGCGTACTGTGGGAGCGAGAGGATCCCCGTGTGTCCCCTCGACGAACCGCGTCACCGATGTATCGGTGCAGCGGGGAGGGCGGCT
>NC_041383.1:388734827-388862037 GCF_002162155.2 Triticum dicoccoides | reverse complement strand
TTCGCGTGGTGGGCAGGGGGAGTTTGGCGCATGGTCGGTTTCTCCAAGTGTAGTCCCACGTGTCAGTGAAGAGGCAAGCCGACGCGCGTTCCGTTTGTGTGAGTCGTGTGCAGGACCAAACGTGTGTGGAGTGCAATGCAACCGCGACAGGGGTGCTGTGAGTGTGCCGCCTTTTTTCCTTTTAAACTAGGTGCTTCGCCCCCTCAAAAGAAAAAAACTTGTTGCTTCGCGCGATCCATCGATACTACTACTAGTAATCCAGTAATCCCGACTAAAATGGCGCGGCCGGGTCTTTTCCCGCGCGATATGCTGGGAGGTTGGCTTAGTTGGGTTTTTTAGGACGAGTAATGCTACACCTACGTAATCCCAGCTATGTAATTAACGTAATGTCAAATATGTGAGCTATTGATTGTAGATTGGGGGAGGGAGGGGCCCACCACCATGAAAATCATGGGAGGAGAGAGAGAGGCAATTTACGTTAACCCTTCTGTAGGTTCCCGTAGATGTAGAAAGATGTGAAATGCATGAATGTGTAGTGGAAGTACTATTGGAGTGCCTAAGATAAATTGTGTATGTATAGACCCTATGTGTTTATTTTACTTCGCATGTTAGCTTTGTCTCGGTTCAATAAAAAGCAAAGTTGGTAATGGTGGTGTGCTTGTCGTCCTGCAACATAGGTCGTCCGATCTATATCTAACGGATAGGAAGGAAACTATGACAATTTACCAGCACTCCTCTCCACATTTGCAGATAAGGCCTTCCTCGTTCATCCTTTTCTCCCACAAGATCTTGATCTTCCGTGCAACGCACGGGCATCTTGCTAGTACTCCTACAATATACTATATTATTGTGAAAGTTCATATACACCGACCGAGATTAATGCAAACACAGCGGATTTTCATTACATTTCAAACTTTTATAGGACAGAAAAATAAAAGAAACCCGACCCTAAACCTATTCTATGGCGGCGACCGACGTCCTCCATCTGCGATCTCTATGTACAGGGGCAGGGTTCAAGACTCGGGAAGTGAAGGTGCGGTCTCTGGTGAGGAAGAGTAGAACACGGGATATGGACTGGCCAGTTGGCACACCATGACCTGCCGCCTCCCATGCCCTAGTCATCCTCGGAGGAGTCCCCGACCTCGTCGGTGTCGGATGTTGGACGACGCCAAGTAGGACGCGTGGCTGACGGCGCTCCTGTCGTCGGCCGCCAGCGTGGCCACCGCTTGTGCGGTCACGTCCGCGTCAGGCTACGGTGCTATTGCGTCGCGAGAGGCAACTTGAGCGAGGGCGGCGACCTCGGGCTTCATCCCCGAAGACAAGCTCTCCCATGGAGCATTTGCGCTTGCGCTCATGGCGGATGTGGTGCCAGGTAGGAGGACGATGCGCTATGGGTGGAGGTTAGCTGGGCATTGCCGCTTTAAGTAGCGCATTCCGGTGAGTCCAAGCGTCTGGGTGCGACATTAAGTCACCGGAGTTGGTTCCTCGGGCACCGAGCCTCTTAATGACCGCATAAGGATGGATGGTATGAATGCGGCCAGCTGGCGCTGGCTGGGAATGCACCGCGTGACGGCGCATGGGACAAGGGTTTTTGGTGTGCCAAGGTAGTGAGCTATGGTCGTGGCAACGTTGGAGATGCCCTTTGCTCACATGCGATCCCCGCATGTCATTGAAAAAGCAAGATGACCCGACATGGTCTTAGGTCCTGAGGATGCAGTTGGCCGCTCTACACCACTCTGCGGACGCTTCGCGGTGCCCCGTGCATCCTCGATGAGCCGGGTGTTGGGGTGTGTTTGGATTCTAGCCAAAGTGCACCTTACCAAAATTTTTGTCATGACCCAAAGATTGGTCTTTGTTTGGATGGTTGCCATTTTTTTGGCATGCCAATGAACTCTAGCCAACTCTAGTTCATTTTTCTTGCCAATGTCGGCCAAATCATGGGCAACCAAAACCTCAACAAAAAATTTGGCTACACAATGCTTTGATGGGGCAACCTTGGACACAAACCAAACATACTGTTGGTCACGCCACAACACTGATGCCACCCTCGGCAAACTGAAATTGACCGTGTCTAGCTATGATGAGCGTGTCGCTCACCGCGGTCGCCGTGTCCAGAGGCGGTGTTGGAGCTGTGCCACTTTGTTGGCCCCCACGACCCACATGAACTGTTGCCGGTGGCGAGGAGGTTGTGGGCCAGCTCCTCCATTGGACTAGTCTATGCTACGTTGGCCTGACAGGTGTGCCCCACATGTCGGTTTCCCTGTTTTCCCGGCCATATTCAAGCGTCAGTGCTCCGCGTTGCGCATTAGGCCTTTCACTATGTAGGCCAAGCGAGACAACTTATTGTTTATTTGAGCCGTTCAAGTATAATCATGTGGCGTTTGTTTATTTCTCATTCCTCTCCAACCCTCTTCTCCATCAATCATGTTGCCCTCCGGTCGAGTCCATCCTCCCGCATGCCTCATTTGAACATTCCGCCGAGTATCATTCGCATGTGGGCCTAGACCATGCTTGTATTTCCAATGTTGTAATTTGTCCGACATGCATACAAACAAATGGTTCGTTTAAAGTTCACTTTGCCTCCACTACGTGTCGCTTCGCATCTTAGTTTTTACATCACATTCGGTTCATGCCTCGACACATGTTGACGAGATCGATTGATGTTCAGAGATCAACTGCGTGTCGTGCAAGGAGATAAAGGTTTGGTCTGTTTCTATGATAGAAATGACCCGAAGTGGGGGGGGGGTCTGTGGGGATCAGAGGGAGTATATTGTACGTTCATAAGTGAAATGAATGTATTGTACCCACCCTAGTCCTCTTTCAATCGATCTCTGGACCCCGAGATGAAATAGAGAGAAAACGAGTGGGGGCACGTGATACCTAAGGCGGATTCAAAATTTTGAACCGGTGATCATAGCATCCGCAAATCATATATAAAGGGTATTCAATGTTCGTTTCGTTTTTGAACGTACAATATACTCCCTCCTATCCTTTCTAGTTTACATATAAGTTCTATGTGTAGTCAAAGTATCTCTACTTTGATCAAAAAAGTATCAACATTCAACAACGTCCAATCAATATTGTTAGATTCGTACGTACTCCTAGATTTGTACTCGAGATGGTTTCCAATTTTTTTTCAACCACGTGAATGTGCTTGTTCTCACGCATGCTCTTCCTACTAGGATTTCGCCACGTATAGCCAGTCGAATAGTAACTTTTTAAGCTCCCTGTCCAATTGTACTAGTGGAGTACTGACAACATCTGTACTAGAGTATGCAGTGCTCATAGTAGTACTCCCTCCTTCCATTTATATAGGGCCTATGTGGAGGAGAGATATGTGAAAAAGTAAGGGGAGTGATCTCTCATGCAAGAGCCTAGCTATATACACATTCCTAGTTAAATAAAATAAATATGAAGAAAGAGATAGAGAGGAGATGGAAAAAAGTACTAATACAATAGCCAACCTTATAAAATTTTTTGCGGGAAATAGCCAACCTTATAGCCCACACTACTGTATGAGTGCATATAATAGATGATGGCTATAGATGACATGGCAGTCCCTCATAGCCATCAACTGGCTATATTATTAACCATGCTCTAATGCGTTTTTCAAAACCGCATTTGACTATTGACAAGATTAATAGTACATGAGATGTATAATGTGAAAATTATATCATTGGAAGGTCCTTTCACATACGAATTTGACTGTATGCTTTGTGTAAGTTGCATGTCATAAATTATTACTCTAACATTTGGTCAAAGTTAGCCTCGAAAACGCATTAGGCCCTGTATAGTAAATGGAAGGAGGGAGTAGTAGTGGAAGTGGATCCTCTGACGTAGGTATCCCTGCCTTACCCTCCCTTTCGGTCACTTACTAGCGGACCCCATGCTTGCTAGGCCCCGCATGTCAGTTACTCAATGGTTTCGGCCACGTCAGGGATCCTCATCCGTAGTATACGGCCTCTGTTTTTATTTACTCCGCATAAAACGAAGGGAGTGGTAGTATAAATGACGCGGGCGAGGGAGGGGCAGGGACGTCGGTTTGCTCTCAACTGCGGTCCCACAAGCGAGCGAAAATGCAAGACGAAGCGCATTCCATTTAGTGAGCGGCGTGGAGGCCCCAGCGTGCCGGGCTGCAACGCGAATGCGACAAGAGCAATGTACTGTCAAAACTGATTGACCGGTCGTCACCGGAACCACTATTCACACCAGAACCTTCGCTGCTCGGCCTATGCCAGCCACTGCCATAAAACCACACCTAATCTCCAGCCCATTCCCCCACCTTTCGATCCCCTAGTTCGCTGGAAAGCCATGGTGCACCGCAAGATCACATACTACAAGATGCTGACACCGGAGCGCCACGCAGAAATTGCGGCGGCGGTCGGCACCACAGACCTCCGTTCCCAGGCTCACTTTTGCGGCGGGCCAATCCCTGAGTTCTGTGGAGCCAAGCTACGAGGAGGAGGAAGCTGATCCAATGTTCATGGCAGAGGTCACGACACAGAAGGCCCCCGATGGGTATGAGACGATGGACGTCGACTTCGTGCCGGCGTCCGAGTCCCCCCATTGTGCAGGCGGACCAGCGGTTCAACCTGGCGATACTAAAGGAGGACCCGGAGGTAGAGGCTCAACTCGACGCGGAGCGCGCGCATGCCGCTGCCATCGAGGCTCTCCTGCAGGCGGAACTGGATGTCGTGGATGTGAACCGGGAGGCGGAGTGCGCGGATGCCGCTGCCATCTAGGCCCTCCTGCAGGCGGAACCAGACGTCATGGACTTGAACCGGGCAGCAGAGGCTCAACTCGACATGGAGCGCGCGGATGCCGCTCTCATCGACGCCATCCTGTAGGCGGAACCAGACGTCCTGTACTTGAACCGGGCGGCGGAGGCTCGACTCGATGCGGAGCACGCGGATGCCGCTGTGTAGGACCTTGAAGCATGTCTAGAGGGGGGGTGATTAGACTACTTGACCAATTAAAAACTTAACCTTTTCCCAATTTTAGAGTTTGGCAGATTTTAGCTATCTTAGGACAAGTCAAGCAATCATCACACAATTCAAGCAAGCATGCAAGAGTATATAGGCAGCGAAATTAAAGCATGCAACTTGCAAGAAAGTAAAGGGAAGGGTTTGGAGGATTCAAACGCAGTTGGAGACATGGATGTTTTTGGCATGGTTCCGATAGGTGGTGCTATCGTACATCCACGTTGATGGAGACTTCAACCCACGAAGGGTAACGGTTGCGCGAGTCCACGGAGGGCTCCACCCAAGAAGGGTCCACAAAGAAGCAACCTTGTCTATCCCACCATGGCCGTCCCCCACGAAGGACTTGCCTGACTAGCGGTAGATCTTCACAAAGTAGGCGATCTCCTTGCCCTTACAAACTCCTTGGTTCAACTCCACAATCTTTGTCGGAGGCTCCCAAGTGACACCTAGCCAATCTAGGAGACACCACTCTCCAAGAAGTAACAAATGGTGCATTGATGATGAACTCCTTGCTCTTGTGCTTCAAATGATAGTCTCCCCAACACTCAACTCTCTCTCATAGGATTTGGATCTGGTGGAAAGAAGATTTGAGTGGAAAGCAACTTGGGGAAGGCTAGAGATCAAGATTCATATAGTACGAATGGAATATCTTGGCCTCAACACATGAGTAGGTGGTTCTTTCTCAGAAATGGTAAGTTGGAAGTGTAGGTTTAGTCTGATGGCTCTCTCCATGAATGAAGAGGAGGTGGAGGGGTATATATAGCCTCCACACAAAATCTAACCGTTACACACAATTTACCAAACTCGGTGGGACCGATTCAACAGACTCGGTCGGACCGATTTAGTAAACCTAGTGACCGTTAGTGATTTTTGGTGGGACTGACATGCAACTCGGTGATACCGATTCGGTTAGGGTTAGGGCATAACGTAATCTCGGTAAGACCGATTACACAAACTCGGTGAGACCGATTTTGGTAATAAGCTTTCCAGAGAGTTGGTCAGTTAAACTCGGTAGGACAGATTTGCTCTTTTCGGTGAGACCGAAATGTTACAAAAGGGAAACAGAGAGTTTACATTGCAATCTCAGTGGGACCGATCGCTCACTTCGGTTTGACCGAAACGTTACGAAGGGAAACAGAGAGATTACAGTCCCATCTCGGTGAGACCGAGATCCCTATCGGTAGAACCGATTTGCCTAGGGTTTGTGGCAGTGGCTATGACATTTGAACTCGGTGGCGCCGGATAGGAAGAATCGGTGTGACCGATTTTGGCTTTGGGTTTAGGTCATTTGTGGATGTGAGAAAGTAGCTGAGGGTTTCGGAGCATATCACTAAGCACATGAAGCAAGAGGCTCATTAAACAACACCTCATCCCTCCTTGATAGTATTAGCTTTTCCTATAGACTCAGTGTGATCTTGGATCACTAACATATAAAATGAAGAGTCTTGAGCTAATGAGCTTGAGCCAATCCTTTGTCCTTAGTATTTTGAGGGATCCACTTTCATCATCCATGCCATGCCATTCATTGAGCTTTCCTGAAATAATAGTCTTGGAATAGCATTAGCTCAATGAGCTATATGTTGTTATGAATTACCAAAACCACCTAGGGATAGTTGCACTTTCAATCTCCCCCTTTTTGGTAATTGATGACAACATATAGATCAAAGCTTAGACAAATGATAATAAGATTGAAAAACATCGTGGCTTTGAGAAGTATGTGATAAGCAAGAGCTCCCCCTAAATTTGTGCATAGTTTAAGATTTGCTTTGGACTGCAAATGCACAAGGAATTAGGCTCATGGGTTATTCTTCCATGTCACATACATCTTGGTGGAGCGCTCAAAATGATAAAGATTGAATACATGCACTCATCACCAAGCAAAGTGAATGATCACATAGGATAGATAGGATAATATCATCAAACATGCATAAGTGTAGCTTATGATCAAACACATGATCATCAATGTCTCACAAGAATAGCATAGTATATCAAGCAATCAAAAGAAAACAAGTTTAAAACCACCAAAGCAAGAGAGAACCAAAGCAGCACTCTCTCTCTCTCTCGAAGCCTATGATCTATACATTTTTCTCCCCCTTTGGCAACAAGTTACCAAAAAGTTCATAGAAAATGCATAGTGCTAGATCGACTCTCAGGCTTGATCTTCAGTTCGTGTTGTAGAGATGGCTCCTTGGACGAAGGCTTCAGTTGATGTAGAGGGAGCTGGAGGAGTTGGTGCTGGAGCTGGTTGCACTGGAGCTGTAGGAGCTGTGGCTGGTGCAGATGATGTTGCTCTAGTGTCTGTCACTGGCACTGCAGCTGACCTCTGAGCTCTAGGCACTCTAGCAAATACATTAGTGGTAGTTTTGCCCTTCCTCTCCTGCATTTCATCCTGCAACTGCTCCACAACTGACTGAATCTCAGTTACCTTGACATCAAGATCATACAATTTTTGTTCCATGATTCTTTCCAAGCTTTCCTGATTCTGAGTTAAGGTGGCCAACCCCTTCTCAATCCTTAGTGTAGATGCTATCAAGTAACCAAGCTGCTCCTGCTTGTTCTTCAAGAAATACTCAGATGCCTCCTCTTGAGTTGGCATCTTGGCAGCCTTCTCCTTCCTTGCCTTCTCCTTCTTCTCTTGAGCTTGAACTGATGATGGTTCATCTTCATTCATGACAACCTCATTGTCCTCAAAGTCTGGATAGAGAGGAAAATGTTCCCTATCCAATAGATATTTGCCTGTGCCCATCTTTGAGTTAATCAACTCCTGAATCTGAGGGGCATATCCACAACTCCTCTTATGATCTGCTGCAGTCCTCTTAATGGTTTCTACTATAAGGCTCATGACCTTGAATTTCTGAGGCACATCAAACAAATGCAACATGTTGATTGCATGCCCTCTGATCATGCTGTGGTCACCAGACTTAGGCAATAGAGTGTGCCTTAGGATCTAGTTGATTGTAGGCAGCCCTGACATAAGAAAGTGGACTGGTCCAAAAGAGAAAGTCTCTAGGGCTTTGTCTGGGATTTCCTTGTACATATGTACCATGGTATTATGTCCCATTTTCTTCTTGGCATATACATCCAGGTCATCATCATTTTCCTTTGGGGCATTTATCAGATTTGCCCACTCCTCAACAGTTGACTGGTACCTTGTACCTTCAGACATCCAAACTATCCTTCCATCAGGATAGAAGTGTGCTGTGGAGTAGAATTGCATAATGAGTTCGTCATTCCAGTTTGTGAGCTTTTGCCCAACAAAATATGCAACTCCACAAGCAATAAAACTGTCTTGTACTCCTGGATAGTGTTCTTCATCTTCCTTCATGTAGGTCCAGTCGACCCACCTCATATCACACACAATGGGCTTTTTGTCCAACAAGATTGTCTCATAGAAGTCCTGTTGTTCCTTTGTACGGAACCTGTAATCAACAACAGTTCTTCTCCTTGTGGCATATGGATCTGCCATCCTCCATAGCCTCAACCCTGAATATTTTCTGATGTTCATGTCCTCAGCTACAGGATGGGCATCATTATGGTCTGGTATCTTGGGCTTGAGCTTCCTCAGAACTTGTCCTTCTTCATCTTCCTCCTCAGCAACCTCAGGCACTGGGGCCTTGTTCTTCTCAACAGCTGGAATACTCCTGGTATTCCTCTTTGGTGCAGACTTGGCCTTGGGGGAAGCTTTGGGTGTTTCCTTGGGCTTAGATGTTGCAGCCCCTGATCTAATAGCATATCCCATAAGCTTTGGTGCCTTTGGTGCTGGTGCAGCAAGCTCTTCTTCTTCCATCATGGAAGGTTGCCCAACTACTCTGGCCATGGTCTTCTTGACCCTTTCCTTCCTTTTCTTTCCTTCAGCAGCTGGCTCTTCAGGCATCTCAGGAAGTTGAGTTGAAGATCTGGCTTTAGACATTGGTTGTCTCCCTGCAGGCCTTTTGATCTTCATGCCTGGCTTTACTGCAGTTGGACTAAGCACCTTCTTGTGCACTACCTTCTTGGAAGTAGCTTCATCCTCTTCAGCTCTATAATCCTCATCTTCAGAGTCTGAAGTTCTCTTCTTCCTTTGCCTGGTAGCAGCCTTAGGGAGGTTGCTAGGAGTGCTCCTGCTACCTTCATCTGAAGTGCTGGAGGGACTAGTGCCCTCACTCATTTGCATCTGCCCTTCTGACCTGTTCCGACTGTCACTCTGGTCCGACATGCTGCAAACTCTGACTGCTGACCCTGTGAAGAGTTATAGATGAGATGGAGTGGATGAGCATCACAAAATGCAGAGATTTTTGCAAAAGAATGATTCAAAAATTCAGTTTTAGTTTTCCACAGAAAGCATTTCGGATCAACTGATTTTCAAACTCGGTGATACCGAAGTAGTTTTGGAACCTAAACTGATGAACTTGGTTGGACCGAGTCACAGTTCGGTGGCACCGAGACTGCTAGGGTTTCACAAAGTCCTAAAATCGGTCGCACCGATTAGCAACTCTCGGTCAGACTGAGAGTTACTAGTGCAATGGCATAAGACAAATCGGTGGGACCGAGTTTTTCAACTCGGTGGGCCCGAGATGTTTTCGGCGGAAACCTAACCCTAAATTTTCAAATCTCATCTAATCTACGAATTGCATTGACTGGATCAGAGTGTTTCAATCGTGGCAAGAATCAATAAGAATACAATGTGCTAGGTATCGGACGAGGAAAGCACAGTGATCGAGTCCATACCCTAGCTTGGCGATGAACTCGCTACGGCGGCAACAGCGGGGTTGAATTCCGTTGACGGTGGCAGAGACCAGCGACAGGAGGCGGCTGGCGACGAGGAGACGATCTGGAGACCTTGGAGGCGGAGCGAGCTATTGCGCGGGTGAAGGGGTTCGGAGAAATTTCCAAATTTTGCCCATGACTATATATAGCCCGACCCTGTCGGTGTGCCCGAGTGGAACAACTCGGTGGCACCGAGATGCATAACTGTGTTCAGTTACAGCAACTCGGTGTGACCGAAAAGTTCAAATCGGTTGCACCGAGATTGAAAACCTAGATCGACTTAGTGATCTCGGTTGGACCGAAATGGAGGAATCGGTCAGACCGAGAATCACAAAGAAGTTTTGGAAGTTTAAGTCTATGACCAATCGGGGACTCTGAGTGCTCCTCACACAGAGTGGTTCGAATCTGACTTGATCGAATTTTGTGATGTAGCATGAATGGAGTTTGAGATGAGAAAAGCATAGATAGCTAGAGAAAGTTCTTAGGCATTCTTTTCCATCCACTTGGCCAAAAGAAGGAAGAAACAAACAATCAAAACAACAAGTGGATGTCCTTGAATGAGTAAAATATGCACCAACATGCTCACACAATAAGATGGCAAATGAAATATGTGGCAAAGCATGCAGAACCAATTCTTGCATCTATCAAACAATTGGCGATGACTAGGTCATCTATATATGAGTATATTGACTTAGGAGTCAAATGATAAACATTTGATCATAGGTCATACTCATCGTTTAAGCCCAAGTGGGGTTACCACTTTTACATAATGCATTGATGTGTTCACACCATTAGAGTTTCTTTGACTCAAGTCTTAGAGTTAAGCTCCCCCTAGATGTGAGATCCCCTTTTAGAGGGATGAACTAACCTTGGGTTTTGTCGATGATGACTTCATGTAGGTGTTGAAGATGTGGATGCTCAATGTTGATGCAGATCATTTGGAGCCATCCATTGGAGTGAGTTGCACTTTCAACATACCTACATGGGTTAGTCCCACAAGGAACAAACAAGAATATCCATAGACATAGAGTGATGCGCACACAAGATGATGTCCATGAAAACATTAGGTTACCTTGTTCATTGCCTTACCAACATGAGGGTTTGTGACTCCATGAACTAGTGCAAGATGTGGAGGTTGATTGCACTTGTCCTTGCCATAATAATATGAGTGAAGAATGTTGGCGGAGTCACCCTCAAGAACTCTCTAGTTCTTCTTCTTCGGGATCCACATCATCTTGATGGGAATCCTTGGAGTTGTAGTTGTACTTGATGAAGTAGAACTTGACGTAATCTTGGGAATCGACTTGACGGAGACCTTAGGTGCTTCTTCAAATGCATCAATCTCTTCTTGAAGCTTGTCCTTGCCTTTATGGTCTTGTGGTGGAAGATCATCTTGAGCTTGTGTTCCCTTGAAGGAAGTAGGATCATACTTCACTTGTTGAGGAACAAACTTCGTCTTGGGGTATTGATCTTCTTCCCACTCAACTCCATCGGCATTGAACTTTCGTTCAAAACCAACACCTTGGTTCTTCTGGTGCCTTCCTTGCTTGCGTAGAATTTCCTCAAATTGCTTACTCCCGGCAAGGCTCTTGTAAACACCTTTCTCTATAATTCCCTTCAATAAGCTATTTTCTTGCTCAAGTGTAACTTGGCTAAGAGAATCATTAGTGGAATCAAGAGAACTACTAGAAGCAACAATATTGGATTTGACATTGTTATTGTTACTACTAGAGGAAGTATCTTTCTTGTACTTGTTACTAGACTTGACTTGTGGCACGTAAGTAGATAGGAGTAAACGCTTGGTAATGTAAGAAGAACTTTTCTTACGGAGATCATCATTGATTGCTTTTAAGAACTCATGCTCTTGCTCAAGATTGAGGTTTTCAAAGCATAACTTCTCATGAGCCCTTAAAAGTTCTCGATGATTTTCGAAGATAGTTTCATGAGCCAACTTAAGAGTGTTTAGTTCTTTAGTTAGAAGCTTAATCTTCTCCTTATCATTGTCATTCGTTTTATCTTGATTAGGATGATTAATTGACGTTTCATCATAGTATTCATCATTAGAGTTGTCAACAAGTAAATCATCATCCACAAGCAAGTCATCTTCATCACTATTGAAATCAACATACTCAGGATGTGTTACCTTTGGACCTTTGGCCATGAAGCATCTTCCAATTCCTTCATTTGGTGAATCAAATATGTTGTAGGAGTTGGTTGACACAAGTGCTAGACCAGCAACACCTTCATCTTGAGTATATTCGGAGTCGGAGTGATAGCTTCTCTCGGAGTGTTTGTCGGAGTCGGAGCCGGAAACCCATTCACCAACATGAGCTTGATGTCTTCTTTTTGTGTAGCTCCTTGATGACTTGTCCTTCCTTTCCGAATCTTTGCTTCTCCGTGAGGATCTTCGTTCATAACGATCATCACTACTCCTTCTCTTTCTTGGTGGTGATTCTTCTCTTTTGCTTCTTCTTTTTGGAGAATCTTCTCTTCTTTTGTAGGGTGCCGTACACTAATTGGAATAGTGTCCATGCCTCCCACAATTGTAGCAATTTCACTCTCAACTGGAAGATCTTATGTCATGGTAAGACCTTGACTTGGAGCTTCTTTCTTTGCTTCTACTCTTGTAAAATTTGTTGAAGTTCTTCACCATTAAGCTCAATTCTTCATTGAAGGTTTGTTTCTCACTTGATGATGTGGGGGCTTCACTTGAGGCTTTGTAAGCACCACTTGACTTGTTGTGAAGTTCCTCCTTATCCTTGAGTGACATCTCATGAGCAAAAATTCTTCCAATGACTTCCGTTGGCTTGAGATCTTTGTAGTTTGGCATCATTTGGATCAATGTGCACACGGTATCATACTTTCCATCCAATGCTATTAGGATCTTCTTGATGATGAATTTGTCGGTCATCTCTTCACTCCCTAAGCCGGCAATCTCATTGGTAATAAGAGCAAGCCTAGAGTACATTTCAGCGACACCTTCACCATCCTTCATTTTGAACTTGTCAAGCTAACTTTGGAGCACATCCAACTTGGATTCCTTGACGGATTCGGTACCTTCATGCATATCAATTAAAGTGTCCCAAATTTCCTTTGCATTCTCAAGAAGGTTGATTTTGTTGAATTGTTCGGGGCACAACCCATTGAAGATGATATCACAAGCTTGAGCATTGTATTGCAGCATCTTCAATTCTTCCGCATTAGCTTCACGGTTCGGCTCTCTCCCATCAAAGAATTCACCTTGCAAGCCAATACAAATAATAGCCCAAATGGCGGGGTTACGTCCGAGAATATGCATTTTCATCTTATGCTTCCAACTAGCAAAATTAGTACCATCAAAGTAAGGACCTCTACGGTGATAATTTCCCTCGCTAGACGCCATACTCTCCTAGGTTGTGAAACCAAGGCTATGACCACCAAAAGCTATGGAAATCAAAGCAAATGGAGACAAAAGCTCTGATACCACTTGTAGGACCTTGAAGTATGTCTAGAGGGGGGGTGATTAGACTACTTGACCAATTAAAAACTTAACCTTTTCCCAATTTTTGAGTTTGGCAGATTTTAGCTATCTTAGGACAAGTCAAGCAATCATCACACAATTCAAGCAAGCATGCAAGAGTATATAGGCAGTGGAAATTAAAGCATGCAACTTGCAAGAAAGTAAAGGGAAGGGTTTGGAGGATTCAAACGCAGTTGGAGACACGGATGTTTTTGGCGTGGTTCCGATAGGTGGTGCTATCGTACATCCATGTTGATGGAGACTTCAACCCACGAAGGGTAACGGTTGCGCGAGTCCATGGAGGGCTACACCCAAGAAGGGTCCACGAAGAAGCAACCTTGTCTATCCCACCATGGCCGTCGCCCACGAAGGACTTGCCTCACTAGCGGTAGATCTTCACGAAGTAGGCGATCTCCTTGCCCTTACAAACTCCTTGGTTGAACTCCACAATCTTTGTCGGAGGCTCCCAAGTGACACCTAGCCAATCTAGGAGACACCACTCTCCAAGAAGTAACAAATGGTGCGTTGATGATGAACTCCTTGCTCTTGTGCTTCAAATGATAGACTCCCTAACACTCAACTCTATCTCATAGGATTTGGATCTGGTGGAAAGAAGATTTGAGTGGAAAGCAACTTGGGGAAGGCTAGAGATCAAGATTCATATGGTAGGAATGGAATATCTTGGCCTCAACACATGAGTAGGTGGTTCTTTCTCAGAAATGGTAAGTTGGAAGTGTAGGTTTAGTCTGATGGCTCTCTCTACGAATGAAGAGGAGGTGGAGGGGTATATATAGCCTCCACACAAAATCTAACCGTTACACACAATTTAGCAAACTCGGTGGGACCGATTCAACAGACTCGGTCGGACCGATTTAGTAAACCTAGTGACCGTTAGTGATTTTCGGTGGGACTGACATGCAACTCGGTGAGACCAATTCGGTTAGGGTTAGGTCATAACGTAATCTCGGTAAGACCGATTACACAAACTCGGTGAGACCGATTTTGGTAATAAGCTTTCCAGAGAGTTGGTCAGTTAAACTCGGTGGGACCGATTTGCTCTTTTCGGTGAGACCGAAATGTTACAAAAGGGAAACAGAGAGTTTATATTGCAATCTCGGTGGGACCGATCGCTCACTTCGGTTTGGCCGAAACATTATGAAGGGAAACAGAGAGATTACAATCCCATCTCGGTGAGACCGAGATCCCTATCAGTAGAACTGATTTGCCTAGGGTTTGTGGCAGTGGCTATGACATTTGAACTCGGTGGCGCCGGATAGGAAGAATCGGTGTGACCGATTTTGGCTTTGGGTTTAGGTCATTTGTGGATGTGAGAAAGTAGCTGAGGGTTTTGGAGCATATCACTAAGCACATGAAGCAAGAGGCTCATTAAACAACACCTCATCCCTCTTTGATAATATTGGCTTTTCCTATAGACTCAATGTGATCTTGGATCACTAAAATATAAAATGAAGAGTCTTGAGCTAATGAGCTTGAGCTAATCCTTTGTCCTTAGTATTTTGAGGGATCCACTTTCATCATCCATGCCATGCCATTCATTGAGCTTTCCTGAAATAATAGTCTTGGAATAGCATTAGCTCAATGAGCTATATGTTGTTATGAATTACCAAAACCACCTAGGGATAGTTGCACTTTCACGCTGCCATCGAGGCCCTCCTGCAGGCGGAACTAGACATCCTCGACTTGAAATGGGTTGTGCTCTCGTCCGTGCAGAGCGACTGCACGCTTCGCGTGAACGAGTAGCTGGAGGCCGAGGATAACCACGGTGCGGAGACACACGTCGGCAGCTATGGTTGGTTCATGCCGGCAGCCAAAGACGACGAGGCCGTCTCGTTCCGCGAGCAGTCATAGTTTTTCTTTACGTTGTTATTTTTCTGGATCTTTTGCTGTGTAAAAAACATATATTGTTATGCAAGTTGAAAGTGCAACAATCCTAGGTGGTCTTGGTAATTCCTAACAGCATATAGCTCATTGAGCTAATACTATTCCAAGACAAATATTTCAGATAAGCTCAATGAATGGCATGGTATGGATGAGGAAAGTGGATCCCTCAAAATACTAAGGATAAAAGGATTGGCTCAAGCTCAAAAGGTCAAGACTCTACATTTTACATTTTAGTGATCCAAGATCACATTGAGTCTATAGGAAAAGCCAATACTATCAAGGAGGGATGAGGTGTTGTTTAATGAGTTTCTTGCTCCATACTGCTTAGTGATATGCTCCAAAAACCCTCAACTACTTTCTCATATCCTCATATGAACCAAACCAAAAGTCAAACTCAGCCCCACCGATTTTTCTATCCGGCGCCACCGAGTTCAGATGGCATAGCCACTGCCACAAACCCTAGGCAAATCGGTCTCACCGATAGGGATCTCGGTCTCACCGAGATGGGATTGTAATCTCTCTGTTTCCCTTCGTAATGTTTAGGTACCACCGAGATGAGCGATCGGTCCTACCGAGATTGCAATGTAAACTCTCTGTTTCCTTTTCGTAACATTTCGGTCTCACCGAAAAGAGTGAACTAGTCCCACCGAGTTTACCTGACCAACTCTTTGGTTAGCTTATTACCAAAATCGTTCTCACCGAGTTTGTGTAATCGGTTTCACCGAGATTACATTATGCCCTAACCCTAACCATATCGGTCTTACCGAGTTGCATGTCGGTCCCACCGAAAATCCTAACGGTCACTAGGTTTACTAAATCGGTCTGACCGAGTTTGTTGATTCGGTCCCACCGAGATTGGTAAATTTTGTGTAACGGTTAGATTTTGTGTGGAGGCTATATATACCCCTCCACCTCCTCTTCGTTCGTGGAGAGAGCCATCAGAACAAGCCTACACTTCCAACTTGCTGTGTCTGAGAGAGAACCACCTACTCATGTGTTGAGGCCAAGATATTCCATTCCTACCATATGAATCTTGATATCTAGCCTTTCCCAAGTTGCTTTCCACTCAAATCTTCTTTCCACCAAATCCAAATCATGTGAGAGAGAGTTGAGTGTTGGGGAGACTCTTATTTCAAGCACAAGAGCAAGGAGTTCATCATCAACACACCATTTGTTACTTCTTGGAGAGTGGTGTCTCCTAGATTGGCTAGGTGTCACTTGGGAGTCTCCGACAAGATTGTGGAGTTGAACCAAGGAGTTTGTAAGGGCAAGGAGATCGCCTACTTTGTGAAGATCTACCGCTAGTGAGGCAAGTCCTTCATGGGCGACGGCCATGGTGGGATAGACAAGGTTGCTTCTTCGTGGACCCTTCGTGGGTGGAGCCCTCTGTGGACTCGTGCAACCGTTACCCTTCTTGGGTTGAAGTCTCCATCAACATGGATGTACGATAGCACCACCTATCGGAACCACGGCTCAAAAATCACCGTGTCTGCAAATTGCGTTTGATTTCTCCAAACCCTTCCCTTTACATTCTTGCAAGTTGCATGCTTTACTTTCCGCTGCTCATATACTCTTTGCATGCTTACTTGAATTGTGTGAAGATTGCTTGACTTGTGCTAAGATAGCTAAAATCTGCCAAAGACTAAAATTGGGAAAAGGTTAAGTTTTTAATTGGTCAAGTAGTCTAATCACCCCCCCTCTAGACATACTTCCGATCCTACAAGTGGTATCAGAGCTTTGGTCTCCATTTTCTTTGATTTCCATAGCTTTTGGTGGTCATTGCCTTGGTTTCACAACCTAGGAGAGTATGGCGTCTAGCGAGGGAAACTATCACCGTAGAGGTCCTTACTTTGATGGTACTAATTTTGCTAGTTGGAAGCATAAGATGAAAATGCATATTCTCGGACATAACCCCGCCGTTTAGGCTATTGTGTGTATTGGCTTGCAAGGTGAATTCTTTGATGGGAGGGAACCAAACCATGAAGCTAGCACGGAAGAGTTGAAGATGCTGCAATACAACGCTCAAGCTTGTGATATCCTCTTCAACAGATCGTGCCCCGAAGAATTCAACAAAATCAGCCATCTTGAGAATGCAAAGGAAATTTGGGATACTTTGATTGATATACATGAAGGTACCGACTCCATCAAGGAATCCAAGTTGGATGTGCTCCAAAGTCAACTTGACAAGTTCAAAATGAAGGATGGTGAAGGTGTCGCTGAAATGTACTCTAGGCTTGCTCTTATCACAAATGAGATTGCGGGCTTAGGAAGTGAAGAGATGACCGACAAATTCATCATCAAGAAGATCCTAAGAGCATTGGATGGAAAATATGATACCGTGTGCACATTGATCCAAATGATGCCAAATTACAAGAATCTCAAGCCAACGGAGGTCATTGGAAGAATTGTTGCTCATGAGATGTCACTCAAGGATAAGGAGGAACTTCACAACAAATCAAGTGGTGCTTACAAAGCCTCATGTGAAGCCCCTACATCATCAAGTGAGAAACAAACCTTCAATGAAGAATTGAGCTTAATGGTGAAGAACTTCAACAAATTCTACAAGAGTGGAAGCAAAGAGAGAAGCTCCAAGTCAAGGTCCTACAATGAAAAAAGATCTTCTAGTCGAGAGTGCAATTGCTACAATTGTGGGAGACCCGAACACTATTCCAATGAGTGTACGGCACCCTACAAAAGAAGAGAAGAATCACCCAAGAGGAGAAGTACAAGAGAAGAATCACCGCCAAGAGAGAGAAGGAGTAGAGATGATCGTTATGAACGAAGAACATCCCAGAGAAGCAAGGATTCAGAAAGGAGGGACAAGTCATCAAAGAGCTACACAAAACGAAGACATCAAGCTCATGTTGGTAAATGGGTATCCGGTTCCGACTCTGAACATCACTCCGAGAGAAGCTATCACTCCGACTCCGAACATACTCAAGATGAAGGTGTTGCCGGTCTAGCACTTGTGTCAACTAACTCCTACGACATATTCGATTCACCAAATGAAGGACTTGGAAGATGCTTCATGGCTAAAGGTCCTAAGGTAACACACCCCGAGTATGTTGATTTCAATAGTGATGAAGATGACTTGTTAGGTGATGATGATTTACTTATTGACAACTCTAGTGATGAATACTATGATGAAACATCAATTAATCATGCTAATCAAGATAAAATGAATGACGATGATAAGGAGAAAATTGAGCTCATAACTAAAGAGCTAAACACTCTTAAGTTAGCTCATGAAACTATCTTAGTGGATCATCGAGAACTTTTGAGGACTCATGAGAAGTTACGCTTTGAAAAGCTCAATCTTGAGCAAGAGCATGAGTTCTTAAAGGCAATCAATGATGATCTTCTGAAGAAAAGTTCTTCTTACATTGCCAAGCGTTTACTCTTATCTAGTTACATGCCTCAAGTCAAGTCTCGTAACAAAAACAAGAAGGATTCTTCCTCTAGTAGTAACAATCATCATGTTAAACCCAATATTGTTGCTTCTAGTAGTTCTCTTGATTCCACTAATGATTCTCTTAGCCAAGTTACACTTAAGCAAGAAAATAGCTTATTGAAGGGAATTATTGAGAAAGGTGTTTACAAGAGCCTTGCCGAGAGTAAGCAATTCGAGGAAATTGTACGCAAGCAAGGAAGGCACCGGAAGAACCAAGGTGTTGGTTTTGAACGAAAGTTCAATGCCAATGGAGTTGAGTGGGAAGAAGATCAATACCCCAAGACGAAGTTTGTTCCTCAACAAGAGAAGTATGATCCTACTTCGTTCAAGGGGACACAAGCTCAAGATGATCTTCCACCACAAGACCACAAGCAAAAAGGCAAGGACAAGCTTCAAGAGGAGATTGATGCATTTTAAGAAGCTCCTAAGGCCTTGGTCAAGTGGGTTCCCAAGACTACGTCAAGTTCTACTTCATCAAGTACGACTACAACTCCAAGGATTCCCATCAAGATGATGTGGATCCCGAAGAAGAAAAACTAGAGAGCTCTTGAGAGTGACTCCACCAACATACTTCATTCATATCTTTTTGGCAACAACAAGTGCAATCAACTTCCACATCTTGCACTAGTTCAAGGAGTCACAAACTCTCATGTTGGTAAGGCAAGGGACATGGTAACCTAATGCTTTCATGGACATCATCTTGTGTGTGCATCACTCTATGTTTGTGGATATACTTGTTTGTTCCTTGTGGGACTAACCCGTGTAGGTATTGAAGGTGCAACTCACTCCAAAGGATTGCTCCAAATGATCTTCATCAACATTGAGAATCCACATCTTCAACACCTACATGAAGTCATCATTGACAAAACCCAAGGTTAGTTCATCCCTCTAAAGGGGGATCTCACATCTAGGGGCAGCTTAACTCTAAGAATTGAGTCAAAGCAACTCTAATGGTGTGAACACATCAATGCATTATGTAAAAGTGGTAACCCCACTTGAGCTTAAACGATGAGTATGACCTATGATCAAATGTTCTCATTTGACTCCTAAGTCAATATACTCATATATAGATGACCTAGTCATCGCCAATTGTTTGATAGATGCTAGAATTGGTTGTGCATGCTTTGCCACATATTTCATTTGTCATTTTATTGTGTGAGCATGTTGGTTGCATATTTAACTCATTCGAGGACATCCACTTCTTGCTTTGATTGATTGGCTTGGTTTTCTTTTGCCAAGTGTATGAACAAGAATGCCTAAGAACCTTCTCTAGCTATCTATGCTTTTCTTGTCTCAAACTCTATTCATGCTACATCACAAAATTTGATCAAGTCAGATTCGAACCACTCTGTGTGAGGAGCACTCGGAGTCCCCGATTCGTCATAGACTTAAACTTCCAAAACTTCTTTGTGCATTTCGGTCTGACCGATTCTTCCATTTCGGTCATACCGAGATCACTAAGTCGATCTATGGTTTTCATCTCGATGGAACCGATTTGAACATTTCGGTCACGCCGAGTTGCTGTAACTGTCAATAGTTATGCATCTCGGTGCCACCGAGTTGTTCCACTGGGTCACAGCGACAGGGTCGGGCTATATATGCTCACGGGCAAAAATTTGGAAGCTTTCTCCAAACCCCTTCGCCCACGCATAGCTCGCTCTGCCTCCAGGGTCTCCGGATCGTCGTCCTTGTCGCCAGCCGCCTCCAGTCGCTGGTTTCCGTCGCCGTCAACGGAATTCAACCCCGCCGTTGCCGTCGTAGCGAGTTCATCACCAAGCTAGGGTATGGACTCGATCACAGTTCTATCCCCGTCCGATTCCTAGCACATTGTGTTCATCATGACTCTTGCCACGATTGAAACGATTCTATCCAGTCAAAACAATCCATAGATTAGAAGTGAATTGAAAATTTAGGGTTAGGTTTCCACCGAAACCATCTCGGACCCACCGAGTTGTAGAACTCGGTTCCACCGATTCGGCTGAGGCCATTGCACAAGTAATTCTCGGTCTGACCGAGAATTGCAAATCGGTGTGATCGAGTTCAAGACTTTGTGAAACCCTAGCAGTCTTGGTGCCACCGAATTGTGACTCAGTCTGACCAAGTTCACTAGTTTAGGTTCCAAAAGCTGCTTCGGTATCACCGAGTTTGCAAATCGGTTGATCCGAAATGCTTTCTGTGGAAAACTAAAACTAAGTTTTTGAATCATTCTTTTGCAAAAACCTCTGTATTTTGTGATGCTCATCCATTCTATCTCATCTATATATATTCACAGGGTCAGCAGTCAGTGTTTGCAGCATGTCAGACCAGAGTGACAGCCAGAATAGGGAAAAGGAGCAGGTTCATATGAGTGAGGGCACTAGTCCCTCTAGTTCCTCATATGAGGGTAGTAGGAGCACCCCAAGAAACTTGCCCAAAGCTGCCACCAGGGCCAGAAAGAAGAGAACCTCAGACTTTGAGGATGAAGACTATGTGGCAGCTAAGGATGAGGCCACTTCCAAGAAGAAAGTGCTCAAGAAGGAGTATGGCGCAGCTGCAGCCACCAAGCATGGTCTAAAAAGGAAGGTCCCTGTCAAGAGGACACCTATGCTGAAAGTCAGAGCATCAACTCAGGAACCTGAGAAAATTGATCCCAAAGAGGCTGCTGTAGAAGGGAAGAAGAGGAAGGAATGGGTCAAGAAGACCATGGCCAGAGTTGTTGGACAACCTTCCATGATGGAAGAGGAAGAGGAAGAAGAGGCTGCTGCTCCAGCACCCAAGGCTCAAAAGCTTATGGGTGATGCTATAAGGTCAGGGGCTGCATCATCAAAGCCCAAAGAAGCACCCAAAAGCGGCCTCCAAGCCCAACACTGCACCTAAGAGGAATACCAGGAACATACCAGCTGCTGAGAAGAACAAGGCCCCAGTGCCTGGAGTTGCTGAAGAAGAAGATGAAGGACAAGTTCTGAGAAAGTTGAAACCTAAGATTCCAGACCACAATGATGCTCATCCAGTGGCTGAGAACATGAAGCTGAGGAAGGATGTTGGACTCAGACAGTGGAGGTTGTCTGATCCTTATGCAATCAGGAGAAGGTTTGCCGTTGACTATAGGTTCCACACTAAGGAACAACAGGATTTCTATGAGACTGTGCTGCTGGACAAGAAACCTATAGTTTGTGACATGAGGTGGGTGGACTGGAAATACATGAAGGAGAATGAGGGACACTGCACAGGAGTGTTTGACAGCTTTAAGGGTTGTGGAGGTTATGACTTTGTTGGAAAGAAGTTCACAAAGTGGAATGATGAGCTCATAATGCAATTCTACTCCACAGCTCACTTTTATCCAGATGGTAGAATAGTTTGGATGTCTGAAGGTACAAGGTACCAGTCAACTATTGAAGAATGGGAAAATCTGATCAATACACCTAAGGAGAGAGAAGATGACTTGGATGTCTATGCCAAGAAGAAGATGGATCACAATTCTATGTCACACATGTACAAGGAGATCCCAAATAAAGCTCTTGAAACTCATAAGTTTGGATCTGTACATTATCTTCTGTCAGGACTGCCAACGATCAACTGGATCCTCAGGCACACTCTCTTGCCCAAGTCAGGGGATCACAACATGATCAGAGGCCATGCAATAAACTTGATAAACTTATTTGATGTGCCACATATGTTCAAGGTCATGAGCCTCATAGTTGAGACTATCAAGAGGACAGCAGCTGACCGGAAGAGAAGTTGTGGGTATGCCCCACAGATCCAGGAGCTGATAAACTCTAAGATGGGCACATGCACATACTTGTTGGACAAGGAACACTTTGCTATCTATCCAGATTTTGAGGACAACCAAGTAGTCATGAATGAAAATGAACCATCTTCGGTGCAAGCACAAGAGAAGAAGGAGAAGGCAAAGAAGGAGAAGGCTGCCAAGATGCCAACAATTGATGAGGCATCTGAGTACTTTCTGAAGAGCAAACATGACCAGCTTGGTTACTTGATTGCATCCAGTCTGAGGATTGAGAAAGGGTTGGCCACCCTAACTCAAAACCAGGAGAGCCTGGAAAGAATCATGGAACAAAAGTTCAATGACTTAGATGTGAAAGTAACTAAGATTCCGTCTGTTGTGGAGCAACTCCAAGATGATATGCAGGAGAGGAAGGGCAAGACAACCATTGATGCATTTGCCAGAATGCCTAGAGCTCATAGATCAGTAGCAGTGCCAGTGACAGACACCAGAGCCACTTCATCTGCACCTGCTACAGCCTCAGTGGCACCAGCCCCAGCATCTACTCCTCCAGCTCCATCCACATCAACTGAAGTCTTCGTCCAAGGAGCCATCTCTACACCACCACCTGAAGATCAAGCCTGAGAGTCGTTCTAGTACTATGCATTTTCTATGAACTTTTTGGTAACTTGTTGCCAAAGGGGGAGAAAAATGTATAGATCATAGGCTTCGAGAGAGACAGAGAGAGAGAGAGAGTTTGCTTTTGTTCTCTCTTGCTTTGGTGGTTGAACTTTATTTGCTTTTGCTTGCTTCAGATACTACTTTATTGCTTGTGTGATACAATGATGATCATGTGTTTGATCATATGCTACATTGATGCTTGTTGGATGACATTATCCCATTTATCTTTATATGATCATTCACTTTGCTTGGTGATGAGTGCATGTATTCAATCTTTATTATTTTGAGCGCTCCACCAAGATGTCTGTGACATGGAAGAGTAACCCATAAGCCTAACTCCTTGTGCATTTGCAGTCCAAAGCAAATCTTAAACTATGCACAAATTTAGGGGGAGCTCTTGCTTATCACATACTTCCCAAAGCGGCGATGTTTTTCAATCTTATTATCATTTGTCAAAGCTTTGATCTATATGTTGTCATCAATTACCAAAAAGGGGGAGATTGAAAGTGAAACTATCCCTAGGTGGTTTTGGTAATTCCTAACAACATATAGCTCATTGAGCTAATACTATTCCAAGACAAATATTTCAGGAAAGCTCAATGAATGGCATGGCATGGATGAGGAAAGTGGATCCCTCAAAATACTAAGGATAAAAGGATTGGCTCAAGCTCAAAAGCTCAAGACTCTACATTTTACATTTTAGTGATCCAAGATCACATTGAGTCTATAGGAAAAGCCAATACTATCAAGGAGGGATGAGGTGTTGTGTAATGAGTTTCTTGCTCCATAGTGCTTAGTGATATGCTCCAAAAACCCTCAACTACTTTCTCATATCCTCATATGACCCAAACCAAAAGTCAAACTCGGCCCCACCGATTCTTTCTATCCGGCGCCACCGAGTTTAGATGTCATAGCCATTGCCACAAACCCTAGGAAAATCGGTCTCACCAATAGGGATCTCGGTCTCACCGATATGGGATTGTAATCTCTCTGTTTCCCTTCGTAACATTTCGGTACCACCGAGATGAGTGATCGGTCCCACTGAGATTGCAATGTAAACTCTCTATTTCCTTTTCGTAACATTTCGGTCTCACCGAAAAGAGCGAACCGGTCCCACCGAGTTTACCTGACCAGCTCTCTGGTTAGCTTATTACCAAAATCGAACTCACCGAGTTTGTGTAATCGGTCTCATCAAGATTACATTATGCCCTAACCCTAACCATGTCGGTCTTACCGAGTTGCATGTCGGTCCCACTGAAAATCCTAACGGTCATTAGGTTTACTAGATCGGTCTGACGGAGTTTGTTGATTCGGTCCCACCGAGATTGGTAAATTGTGTGTAACGGTTAGATTTTGTGTGGAGGCTATATGTACCCCTCCACCTCCTCTTCATTCATGGAGAGAGCCATCAGAACAAGCCTACACTTCCAACTTGCTGTTTCTGAGAGAGAACCACCTACTCATGTGTTGAGGCCAAGATATTCCATTCCTACCATATGAATCTTGATCTCTAGCCTTCCCCAAGTTGCTTTCCCCTCAAATCTTCTTTCCACCAAATCCAAATCCTGTGAGAGAGACTTGAGTGTTGGGGAGACTATCATTTGAAGCACAAGAGCAAGAAGTTCATCATCAACACACCATTTGTTACTTCTTGGAGAGTGGTGTCTCCTAGATTGGCTAGGTGTCACTTGGGAGCCTACGACAAGATTGTGGAGTTGAACCAAGGAGTTTGTAAGGGCAAGGAGATCGCCTACTTCGTGAAGATCTACCTCTAGTGAGGCAAGTCCTTCGTGGGCGACGGCTATGGTGGTATAGACAAGGTTGCTTCTTCGTGGACCCTTTGTGGGTGGAGCCCTTCGTGGACTCGCGCAACCGTTACCCTTCGTGGGTTGAAGTCTCCATCAACGTGGATGTACGATAGCACCACCTATCGGAACCACGGCTCAAAAATCACCGTGTCTCCAAATTGCGTTTGATTTCTCCAAACCCTTCCCTTTACATTCTTGAAAGTTGCATGCTTTACTTTCCGCTGCTCATATACTCTTTGCATGCTTGCTTGAATTGTGTGAAGATTGCTTGACTTGTGCTAAGATAGCTAGAATCTGCCAAAGACTAAAATTGGGAAAAGGTTAAGTTTTTAATTGGTCAAGTAGTCTAATCACCCCCCCCCCTTTAGACATACTTCTGATCCTACACAAGTCCCCTAACTTGGGTCAGTCTACCATTTCAGGCGGTTGTATGAATATCCTACGTCTCCTAATCCTTCTTCCTCGCCTCTTCTTCTTCCGCAACAGACCACCGCACGGGCCGTACGGATACTCCCCAACATGCGGTTGGATAAAACATACTCTATGAACAAAAATTATGTGTGAGAGGTAAGATGGTTGAGTTTGGTTTGTTCACATGCGATAGCATGTATCAGTGAGGGTGTGTTCCCTTGGTTGGGTTTGCGGCGTGCAGGAACGACCGTGTGAGGGTGCGGTGCGACCGCGTCGTGTAGGAGCGGCCGTGTGAGGGTGCGGTGCGACCACGACAGCCGTGTGCAAGTGTACCTCCTTTTCATTTTGAAAACTTCAGGCAAGCTTGGCAAAAATGTGTGACGAAGTATGGCAATGCAAGGCCTAGACCCAAACAGGATAAGTGCGTACGTACTAGGAGTACTAGTGTTAAAAAAGAAAGGCGGGGGTTTCCTTCGCGGGATTAATCGATACAAATCCTTGTTTCACGTGTCAATTAATGCGTATTTTTTTCTCCAAAGCCCAAAGAGCTAACCATCTCACTCCTCATCGCTTGATTAATGCAACGCCATGCAAACCAACCTTCTCACTTCCGCATGCATGCAGGGGATATTAATGTCCTTGGTTGCTAGTACGACGCAAACCCCATCAATTTTGCCTCGATTAGTGTTAGTTGCCTTTTGCAAATTGTAATTTCGATATACTGGCCTTGTGTACAAAAAAAATGGAGGTAGTAACTATATTTGACTTCCTTCCCCATTGCGGTGACGTCGACGATATCTCAAACGTTGTGGTTCGGCGAAGTGCGTTCGATGGAGAACACCATTGAGGGAGACCACGGTAATTCATTCGCAAGTGCCGCCTGTAAGCTGAGACAACCGCCTTATTTGCATCCAGGAAGTCCGTTGAACCAAAGTACGCGTAAATGTACTAGTATTACTAGTACACAATAGCGTCGTCCATCCAGCTTAGTGCGGTGAGATGGTTTCTCGAAGAAGACGATGAAGAAGCGGAGTCAGCGAAGAGTGAAATGATGGTTGCTTCATCCGTGCTTTGTGATTTGACGCCTCACTGCTTTCTGATTTGTGAAAGAAGGGACAGGGGAGTAGACTCTGTGCTCTATACTGTACATACGTCCAAGCACGGGAGAAAGAGGAGAGACGTTGCATTTTTCTATTCCTTCAATCGATCAATCAATCAGGGAGCTTCGGTTCCATCTTTTTGGCTTTGGCAACACCGTCCACAATGGTTCCCACGATGCCAAAAGCTATTTTCACATTTGGCTACACATTGTGGATGCCCTTAACCGTACCACTTGGTTTTGCTCCTGTGTGCTATCTATACAAATCTCAATTATATTGATCTAAAAATTTATAGAATCAAGATTAGTAAAAAGGAGGTGATTTTGCCGCGCGGGTGGCGGGGGAGGTTTCTTATTTTTAGAGGATGTTGTCCTGGCGGTTTGCTAACATGCGGTCCCACGTGTCAGTGCTTTACCTAGCCGATCCGCGTCCCACATGAGGCAGAACAACGACAGAAGCAACACGTGGTTTACTTGAAGAAGATGAGGGAGAAGCGGATTCAACAACGAGCTAAATGATGGTTGCTTCATCCCTCCAACTTATTTTTTTAGCATTATTACTTCGTCCCTCCAACTTAACTGCGGGAAAGGTGCAGCTTTGTGATTTGACGCCTCATTGCTCATTACTACGCCGGCGCCATGACTGGGGTGCTTCACCCCGTCTGCTCAGCACTGTATTCCGGTATGGCACGTGGACCCGGTAGCTTGATGTCCCACATGTCGGCGAAAGGGACTAGAAATTTTATGAAAGCGAGCACTCCACTCTTACGACGGAGGAGTACATGACACGACGGCCGAGTGAAATGTCACTTGTACTGTATAGTACTATAGTTTTGCTGTTTCGCACGATCCATCGATAAAAACTAGATTAAACAGGAAAGGGCGGGATTTTTCCCGCGTGCTAGATGATACTGGCCATACATTTCAAAGGCAATTTTAATGTATGCAAACTGGATAATTAAGTAACAATATGATATCTAGTAAAACTAAAAACACATATGATTTATCGTGTTAGAGTGTAGTAGTAGTGTTGTCTTGCATAGTTGTTAGATGTAACGTGTGAGAACGTGTAGAGATGTAGTTTTGGAGGGCCTACAGAGAGAAAAGCATAATACGGTCACCGAACTTCAGAATAAGCTGATTACTGTCACTATATATGTTTTGCGGTGATTATACGGTCACTTGCTCACGGTTCAACATCGGGTTGCACTCTGTTGACCGGCCAAATAGTCTTCATAGCACCCTGTTGACTAGTTAAATTGACCATGTTCCTTGTGGGTCCCACTTGTCAGTTCGCATAGGGAAAAGGTCAGATAAACACTAATTTACACAGGCACGACAAGACTCCAACCCGTGCGCGGGAATCGCCTGGTTGTGTATGTGTCTGTCAGGGCCTGATGTGTGCGGATGCACGTGTAAGTTGAGCACTTGAGCGTGAGAGTGTGTGTTGGTCGTGTGGTGTACTGGTGTGTGCATGCATGCGTGCGTGTGTGCGTGTGAGTGTTGCGTGCGGGCGTGGCTACGTGTGTACATGTGAGTGTTGCGTGCGTGCGTGGGTGCATGTGTTCGTGTGAGTGTTGCGTGCATGCAGTTCATGTGCATGTGTGCGTGTGTGTATAATCACCACACCAGCTCACGTGTGTTAAAGCAGACGGCTCAGCATACCAATACAAGGCCACCTTGTCCGCTGTTCCCGCGATCATGACTTCGAACCACCGTCCAATATTTTTTTCGTTTGTTTTCATTCTTATTATCAAGATGCCTATGTGTTGCACGTAACATCAAGATGCATTTGTATGACTAGTTTATCTTGTGAGAGAAAAGGATGAACGAGGGAAGGCCTTATTTGCAAATGTGGAGAGGTGTGTGGGTACCTTTTTGCAAAATTGCCATAGTTTCTTTCCTACCTGTCAGATATAAATCGGGCGGCCTATATTGCAGGATGGCAGGCACACCATCATCACCAATTTTGTTTTTTATAAGAGTTTAGAACTGTAGATGTAGAGTAGATACAAGACGACAGGTGGGCTCGATGGTAGTGACATAATGTGATGCAACACTAGAGGTTCCACGTGAAGTGTTTAACTGGTCAACTAGTCGTGTCTTGAGCAAATACAGAGTTGTACGGTGAGCCCGTGACTGTATAATAACCACAAAACGTAAATGGTGACCGTAATGAGTGGATTCTAAAGTCCAATGTATGTATCGTGCTTTCGCTTCAAATACAATGATCGTCATTGTATATATATCGCTAGAGAAAGATGAAACTTGTGTGAATGTGTTGGGGGCTTACTTTCAGAGGACCTGGAGATAGTTTGTGTGTGTACAAGAAAGGGGCGTAGAGGGGGGGTATGCGATGGAGAGAGAGATGCTCTTCGTTTCTCATTATTATGACTAACTTTGTATATAGTATAAAAATATACAAATTCACAGTGCGGAATAAATATCATTGTGGGCACCATGCAATGCAAATTAGCGTTCATACTCCTCCCTATAACTTTGCAATGTTGTATATATGTAGAAATTCTAAAATAATTTTTTGGCCACACTTTATTCAAAAGGAATGTTGTATGTGAAATAAATGTGAAGAGATGGCTTTTTAGATCAATGGGGTACATGATGTAACATGTGTGAATGTGTAGTTGATGCATTTGGCAGGGATAGAGGGGCCGGCGGGGGGCGGGGGCGTGCGAGAGATAGCACGAGAAATGAGAGTGGTCTAGAGAGAGAGAGACAAATATGATGTCACGACGAGAGATTCCCTTGAGTGTGTATATGCAAGGGGGAGGGGATAGAGGCACCAGGAGAATTTTTTTGTGTGTGGTGTCTATGTGGGTATGTGTGGGTGTGAGAAGATAACGAGACATGGGGGCAGAGGGTGTGTTACCGCGTAAGGTCCGGTGGGTTGAGGTGAGGCCCTTTGTTCGGTTTCGTCCTATGCCACATTGGTCGGCCCGTGACGCATTTAGGGAGACCCATGGATGACTAGTCGTACAAGACAAAGATAGCAGAATTGTGAAGGACTCTGTGTCCATTGACAAAGCCGGCTAGGATTTGTAACCCTAGGTTCTCGGACTAAGGTAACCCCTTTATCTCTGATATTACTATTCATCCAACCTAACTTTAAGGGGCATCCTACAAAATGCTCTGCTAGAATCATACTCATCGATTAGGAAGAGAGGTGTGAGACAATGCGTGAGAGACGGGCCTAAAGATAATGTGCGTACAGGAGACACATAGGCAGGTCTATGTATATAGAAAGGGTCGATGGGGATTGTGCGTGTGTATGCTTGCGAGACGAAGAGTGCTTGTGATAAAGGTTAGTGAAAACAGTCGTAAATGGTTACGAGAGGGAGGGAGGGTTACATCAAGAGCATGTGTGCAAGAAAGATACCTCGGGAGAGAGTGTGTGAGCATGTGTGAGAGACCACCAACGGAGAGTGAAACTACACGTAAAAGACGGCTGTACACATTGATAAAAGATATAAATTGTATCCAAATATTAGGATGGGATCATGATATTTGCAATTCGCGTAAGGAACGGTCATTGATCCATCAGACATCTAGATTCTATCAAAATTGAGCATGTCTATGTTATTATTCGACACACAATTGATCCACATAGTTAGTATTTTGAACTCCAGACAATGCATCGCTTTAGCAATCGAATATAAACATGAGTATAGTTCATGTTGTGTGTGTAAAGCACATTATACATACGAAAGTTACACAATGAACATTATAAAAGCTACCTATGAACTAGCATACATTTGAATTCAACATAAGGTGGTTTAAAAAATCGAATTCAACATGAAGTCCATTCAATTATTTGAATTTGATATCATGGCATTTGTAAATCATACCTAAATTATGGGGGCACCAATCTTTGCTCTGATTTTGTACATAATAGCATATGTAGTCGTGTACAAAATAGATTCAAATTTAGCTCCTCCATTCCAAAATAATCGTAGTTATAGGATTTTCAAGTGTCAAAATTTCAAAAATAAGCAGATAATTTAATGAGGTTTTCAAACATACAAGGTCAAATTTAACGTTGTCTATTTAGGTCAATCCTCATAGTTCAAGAGTACTCTAAACGTGAATGCTTGTGCTTCAAAATTTTGAACGAAGCGCCAAAAGAGCCTCTACTCGCCCGAAACCGCGTGAGACCAATGTTTGGTAGTACAAGGAAATTACTTTTCTAATAACCCTGACCCGTGAAACCTACCGGCCCGACATCCAAAGGTCTAAATCGGGGTAAGTTTGTAACTTCATCTAGATGCCACGCAACCGCCTCCAAAAAACATTCATACACAATGGCCACCTAAGCACACATGCGCGCGGCCGAAATCGCTCCCGCCCACTATTTGGGGCACCTGGGATTACCATCCTACCCCCAACCCGGAGTAGATCCGAAATTTAAGAGGGGGGCAAAGTTTGGACTTTCCCCAAATTTCGAACAAGCGCGTTCCATCTTCTATTCAAAAAAGCCAAAAACAAGCGCGTCCTAGACCGAAACATGGTTCTCCCGCTCCCCCCGCCCACCCGTCTGATTCCCCATTCGTACTCCATGGGTGCAAAAACTACCGCTCCACCAGCCACGAAACCCCGGCGTCCTCCGTCCGCCACCCCATCGCACCCATCAACCGCCGCCCTCCTCCATCACGCCGGAGCCGATACCCCGACGTCGTCGTCCACCGCAACCTCAACCGCAATGCCCTCCATGGCTAGTAGTTGAAGCCGAGGCCGAGCGGTCGGTTGCCGAGCCAGTTCAACCACGCCATCCTGTGCCTCACCGCTGCCGCTCCAACTTTGCCACCGTCCACCGCACCAGAGTTGTTCCTACTATGCCGTCCTTCGCCGCCTCGGACCTGCTTCCCCTCCGCCGATATACGGCCACGGCAACACAATCAACAATTTGGCCATGGGTTTGTCGAAGGATCCACGGCTCTCCAAAACATCGGTTCCCCCAGGAGAAAAAAGATGATCGCCGCGACATATGGAGGAGACCACACAGGCAACCGATAAGGGTACTCCTCTTCCCTTATTCATGCAAATCTTACGTGTCTGCTTGCACGGTATTCATCCCACAGAAGACACTAGTTGACCACTTATTCTTTATACTAGATGTTCCTAGTAACTCGCGATGCACAAGGTTTCTCCTCATATACTATTTCACCTTAGCTAGAGGTCCGTTGCCCCCCTGAATTTCAATTCCTGGTCATTTGATTCCCACATAATGGAAGCATTCCCCAGCGTAACAGGCGCTAGTACGCCTATTATGCCAGGGAAGCAGCGCCTCAGTGTTTATCTTAGGGGCATGTGGGGCCTAGAGCTATTGGCGCCCGATCTGAAGGTCGGCCGGGATTAAAGGGATGGCCTGGGGGCGCTGCCAAGCACGACGATGGTGTGAGGTCGAGGGGAGGGTGGGGCGACGGAGGTAGGGGTCTGGGCTGGTGGTCGCTGGAGGTTCGAGAAAGATCGTCAACAGTGACTGGCGGGAGGTAGACGAAGGCCATCTGCCCGTTCCTTATAGATCGGACGGTTCATTAAAAAATCAACTGATCTATTTATTTTCAGTCGACTGTTATCTTGATATGACCACATGTGGTGGTGTGCTGGAGGAGCACCTGCATTTCCTGTGCTCATATATTACAAAATCATATGGAGTAGAATCTAATTTTGTTTGCATGCAATGTGTAGGATCGGAAGTATGTCTAGAGGGGGGTGATTAGACTACTTGATCAATTAAAAACTTAACCTTTTCCCAATTTTAGTCTTTGGCAGATTTTATCTATCTTAGCACGAGTCAAGCAATCTTCACACAATTCAAGCAAGCATGCAAAGAGTATATGAGCAGCGGAAAGTAAAGCATGCAACTTGCAAGAATGTAAAGGGAAGGGTTTGGACAATTCAAACGCAATTGGAGACACGGATGTTTTTGTCGTGGTTCCGATAGGTGGTGCTATCGCACATCCACGTTGATGGAGACTTCAACCCACGAAGGGTAACGGTTGCGCGAGTCCACGGAGGGCTCCACCCACAAAGGGTCCACGAAGAAGCAACCTTGTCTATCCCACCATGGCCGTCGCCCATGAAGGACTTGCCTCACTAGCGGTAGATCTTCACGAAGTAGGCGATCTCCTTGCCCTTACAAACTCCTTGGTTCAACTCCACAATCTTGTAGGAGGCTCCCATGTGACACCTAGCCAATCTAGGAGACACCACTCTCCAAGAAGTAACAAATGGTGTGTTGATGATGAACTCCTTGCTCTTGTGCTTCGAATGATAGTCTCCCCAACACTAAAATCTCTCTCACAGGATTTGGATTTGGTGGAAAGAAGATTTGAGTGGAAAGCAACTTGGGGAAGGCTAGAGATCAAGATTCAAATGGTAGGAATGGAATATCTTGGCCTCAACACATGAGTAGGTGGTTCTCTCTCAGAAATGGTAAGTTGGAAGTGTAGGTTTGTTCTGATGGCTCTCTCTTCGAATGAAGAGGAGGTGGAGGGGTATATATAGCCTCCACACAAAATCTAGCCGTTACACACAATTTACCAATCTCGGTGGGACCGAATCAACAAACTCGGTCAGACGATTTAGTAAACCTAGTCACCGTTAGGATTTTCAGTGGGACTGACATGCAACTCGGTAGGACCAATATGGTTACGATTAGGGCATAACGTAATCTCGGTGAGACTGATTACACAAACTCGGTGAGACCAATTTTGGTAATAAGCTAACCAGAGAGTTGGTCAGGTAAACTCGGTGGGACCGGTTCGCTCTTTTCAGTTGGACCAAAATGTTATGAAAAGGAAACAGAGAGTTTACATTGCAATCTCGGTGGGACTGATCGTTCATCTCGGTTAGACCGAAACATTATGAAGGGAAACAGAGAGATTACAACCCCATCTCGGTGAGACCGAGATCCCTATCAGTGAGACCGATTTGCCTAGGGTTTGTGGCAGTGGCTATGACATCTGAACTCGGTGGCGTCGGATAGAAAGAATCGGTGGGGCCGAATTTGACTTTAGGTTTAGGTGATGTGTGGATATGAGAAAGTAGTTGAGGGTTTTTGGAGCATATCACTAAGCACTTGAAGCAAGAAGCTCATTAAGCAACACCTCATCCCTCCTTGATAGTATTGGCTTTTCCTATAGACTCAATGTGATCTTGGATCACTAAAATGTAAAATGTAGAGTCTTGAGATTTTGAGCTTGAGCCAATCCTTTTATCCTTAGAATTTTGAGGGATCCACTTTCCTCATCCATGCCATGCCATTCATTGAGCTTTTCCTGAAATGTTTGTCTTGGAATGATGTTAGCTCAATGAGCTATATGTTGTTAGGAATTACCAAAACCACCTAGGGATAGTTGCACTTTCACAATGTTGTAGAGCTATCATATGTCTCCTATCATTTATTTTTCAGCCACCTGCTCTCTTCAACTTTTACAGTGCACTAGTTCTGCACACACTTCACCCATACTCTCACTATTGTATTTTTATGCAAGGGTATTTCAGAGTCTGCCTCGAGAGAAGCAGCAAAGAAAAGAGAGAAGTCGCGCCAGCTTTCTTCGCGTGTAGCGGCACTTTACAGCGCTATAAAGGGTGTAGTGTCAGCAGATAGAGATGGTAAACGTAGCTCTGGAGTCGATGACCTCGCTTGCAATGAACCACCATCCCAGGTGCTTGCTTTAACTTTGCGGTGTCATATGTGGTTGCATGTTCCCCATGGTATCTAGATTGTATTCGAAAGGCCGAAGTCGGTCTTCATTAAGATAAGGAAAGATATTTTTTACATGAACCACCATCCGTGAGCACCAGAAGACAAATAACTAGTCAGGGCACTGGCCGAGCTAGGGACAAGCCCAGCAAAGACATGCATCACCTGGAAGCCAACTAAAAAGCCACGATGGTGGCGAAGCAGCCTGCCTCCCACCAGGTTCTCAGGTCCTAGATGATCATGCTCACCATTCCAGCCAAATGTCTAGCTTGTATTGCTTCCAATTTGGTTAAATTACATCTGCTTAGCTTACACATTATACCTTTGAATATGACATTCCTTTCTGTTTTTGGTACATACTAGTACATCTGTGTATTATCCATGTTCTTACATCAAACTAAAGTTCTTGTGTATCCCTCATCAATCACTTATGATGAGGCAGTCAGGCAAGTGGACTACTCCTCATTTAAAGAATGTAGCATCAGCCTCCCAACATGATTCTCAAGAAAGAGCAAGGCTAGATGAAGAAAGTGAATGTATCCCTGTAGTTGATTACCGCATTTCCCCTACACTAGCATCGCAGGTGCTTGCTCTAACTTGGCAGCGTGATATGTGATTGCTTGTTGCATATGGTGTCTAGATTGTAATTCTTCCAATCTGGTTAAACTACATGTGCTATTCTGCTTACCTTATACATTATATACCTGTTAATGTGAGTGTAGCAAGACTTCTTATGAACTATCATGCCTTGCTGTTTATGTCAGTAGTAGTCACTAGTCAGTGCTTGAATGTTGTATATATCATTGTTTCGAACTGTTTATTGTCTTGAACTGCTGGTGGGCTAAATGAGGGCATCACCATTCTCCAGTGTTTAGAGTCTATCTCCTTTTTTCAAGTAATAATTTGAGCTCAGTGTCTTTTCGATGATGTACACTTGTTTGGGCCAGCGAGGTGTCGTTGAATATGGGTCGAGTGCAATGCCAAACAGGTCAATTATGACTCTAAGGCCGGGCTCTCAGAAGATCCTCAAAAAAAGGTCGGGCTCTCAAGAAAAGAAAGAATAAGGACTCTTAGACCAACATGTGGGCGCCAGTGGTGTTTTCATGCGCTTGCGCGCCGAGAGCATATTGGCGCGTGTTTGAAATTCATGCTACCTTTTCATCCCTAATCTCCCGTCCCTCCCCCACATCTGGAATCTCGATTCCTACTCTAGTTCCCCCAAATCCCCGTCCCGTACTCCCTGTACTCAAGCGCACTATCATGTCGCCGATCAACGCGGATCTCGAGCCGGAGATCCTGAGGTCCGTCCTGCCTTCGGGCACTGCGTGCTGTCGCTCAACAGTGGCATGGCGACGCTTGACGACCAGTTTGTCGGCAAAGTGCTGATGGTAACCATCAACGGCGATCGGCCTCCCGTCTCGCCGGACGACCTTGTCAAAGCTCTCGAAATTGCGCATGGCATCCAAATAAGTGACTTGCTCGTCGTAATCTGCCCGCCACCGACTGATTTCTTCATCAGGTTCCGGACAACTTTCGACTGCAGTCATGTGTTCGAATCATCCCGGCGTTTGTTCTGCGATGGTGCGCTGGTGAGCTTTGATCGGTGGCACCCAGGATGGGGCTCGGTGCCCTCTGAGCTTGAGTTTTTAACAAATCTTACCTTCCACGGCATGCCTTAACATGCTTGGAACAACGAGTCCATGAATGAGCTTATCAACGATCTTGGAGGTGAGCTCGTAAGTATGTTTGTTCCTCCAAACAGCTGAGCTCTCACGGTTATGGCATGGATGAAGAAGCCGTCCACCATACCGAAGGTGATTGGTGTTGAGAAACCGGTGCAGGAACCGGGGTTGTACTATTCATCGCCACCAAGGCCGCCACGGACCACGTTAGGGATGTACCTGTATCGAGTGTTCGTGCATGATGAAGTAGTGGTCAATCCATCAATTGACGTTCTACCGCCGTCGTTGGTGCCAGGGTCCGTCGACGACGTCCATACAAGACTCAACGTCAGACTTTCCCCGTGTTGCCCGGAGCGATGGATGGCACATGGCCTACTCCATCTCGTGGTGGAGGCCACTTATTCTTTGGCAGAAGAGGCAGGGTTGGCTGCCTGGATGTGCTCTAGTTTGAGGTAACAACTAAATCTTGTCAGATACTAGTTAAATCCGACCTATCAGTGTGAAGCACTGATGTGTGAGTACATTTGATTGTGACATGTTCTATTTTTGTACCTGAACTTTTTTTAGAAAGGGTTGTTCGTCAACTTAATGTGCTAGTACAACTTATTGTGTTGTCAGCATTCAAGATATTTCCCCGTCATTGATAAAGACGATGAACCGTTATGTATGAGTTCGTTGGTTTCAACATAGCCCTACCGTAGCGATCCACTGCTTCCACCCTGATTGTGCCACCTGCGTGAAATTTTTGTATGCAAGTTTAGTGTGCTATGATGTCCTATATGATTGTGTCAACTATATAAGTATATACTGAGCATCCGCAATTAATGCATATGGCTGAAAGATGTATTTACGAGCATCGACCGATGGGTCTCTCTCTCTCTCTCTCTCTCTCTCTCTCACACACACACACACACACACACACAAGTGGGACCCGTTGAATTATTTCTTCGCTCGTGACAGCTTTTAATTAGGTTCCATTGTACTCTAACTTTTTTCTTAAGTTATTAATTGAGCTCAGTGACTTCAAAAGGTTGTACAGAAACCTTGTTTGGGCCTTTCCGGCATCGTTGAATGTGGGCTGAGTAGCCATGTAAAGTTGTACCATACTACACAGGCTTTTTGTTTGAACATCAGCAATGCAACTAGGCCGACGGTTCTACACAATATCCTAAAATAAGCACAGCCTAGCCTATCTTTCTTTTAATAAAATGCACAACCCAGTTCATTTTTTATATAATAAGATTACGTGGCCCAACTTAAATTCTTAATAATATTTGTATCTCAATATTATTTTTATACGAAAGGCTCAGTCCCGACCATCATTGTTTTTTCACCCATCCCAAAAAATGGGTCCATTTCTACTAAAATCAAATGGCTTGTAAATTATCAGAAATGATAAATGCGCTGCATGTACGCAATATTATTTTTTACCCAGCTGAGTAAATAGGTGTATTCGAATAAATAATCAAATGTGTTGTAAATTATCATAAATAGTATTTTTTTGAGAAACAATTATCATGAATAGTAAATCGGGTATTATTATTATTTTTATCCAGCCCAGGAAATAGATTATTTTTTGAGTCATAGCCTAGGAAATAGATGTATTGGCAAACAAAATGAAATGGGTTGTAAAACCTAAATAAATGGGCTGCATTCCGGCACAGCTTTCGAAGCTGACTTTGTTGGCCCACTAGACAAAGCTTGTGCAAGGTGTTGTCCATTTAGTGAAAAAATGATTTAATGGTCTAAAAAAAGAGTCAACAAATTATTCTGACATTTGTAGTCGTTGGATTGACATCCAACGGCGATCCTGCTTCTTCAATCTCTGATCTAGTTGCTCTTGCTCCAGCCGCCAAAACCATCGCCGGCTGGAGCGCCTGCATCTGCCTCCAGTGGTCAGCTGTGCTGCTGCACAGGCCTCACTGCCCCACTCTACTCCCAACGGTGGCCAGGTCATACCTGTACTCACCCACACCTTCTGTTATTCTCCGGCGGAGGCAGCCTCACCCGGCAGTCCTACATCTTGAGTTGGTTTTCCTTGAAGAGGAAAGGGTCATGCAGCAAAGTAGCGTAAGTATTTCCCTCAGTTTTTGAGAATCAAGGTATCAATCCAGTAGGAGGCTCCTCAAAAGTCCCACGCACCTACACAAACAAACAAGCACCTCGCAACCAACGCAATAAAGGGGCTGTCAATCCCTTCACGGCCACTTGCGAAAGTGAGATCTGATAGAGATAATATGATAAGATAATATTTTTCTATTTTTATGATATAGATTGGAAAAGTAAAGATGCAAATAAAAGTAGATTGAAAGCTTATATGATAAAGGATAGACCCGGGGGGGCATAGGTTTCACTAGTGGCTTCTCTCAAGATAGCATAAGTATTACAGTGGGTGAACAAATTACTGTCAAACAATTGATAGAAAAGTGAATCATTATGAGATTATCTAGGGATGATCATGTATATAGGCATCACGTCCGTGACAAGTAGACCGACTCCTGCCTGCATCTACTAGTATTACTCCACACATCGACCGCTATCCAGCATGCATCTAGAGTATTAAGTTCATAAAGAACAGAGTAAGGCATTATGAAAGATGACATGATGTAGAGGGATAAACTCATGCAATATGATATAAACCCCATCTTTTTATCCTTGATGGCAACAATACAATATGTTCCTTGCTGCCCCTGCTGTCACTGGGAAAGGACACCGCAAGATTGAACCCAAAGCTAAGCACTTCTCCTATTGCAAGAAAGATCAATCTAGTAGGCCAAACCAAACTGATAATTTGAAGAGACTTGCAAAGATAACTTAATCATACATAAAAGAATTCAGAGGAGATTCAAATATTTCTCATAGATAACCTTGATCATAAACCTATAATTCATCAGATCTCGACAAACACACCGCAAAAATAGTTACATCGAATAGATCTCCGAGAAGACCGAGGAGAACTTTGTATTGAGATTCAAAGAGAGAGAAGAAGCCATCTAGCTAATAACTATGGACCCGAATGTCTGTGGTAAACTACTCACACCTCATCGGAAAGACCTTGGAGATGACGTAGAGGACCTCCGTGGTCGATTCCCCCTCCGGCGGAGCGTCGTTGAAGGCTCCAAGATGGGATCTCGCAGATACAGAAGGTTACGGCGGTGGAAATAGTTTTTCGTCGTGCTCCCCGAAGGTTTCAGGGTACGTGGGTATATATAGGAGGAAGAGTAGGTCGGTGGACGCTCGAGGGGCCCACGAGGCAGGGGCACGCCCAGTAGGGGTGGGCGCGCCCTCCACCCTCGTGGTCGCCTTGCTTGTTGCTTGACTTCCACTCCAAGTCCCCTGTATTGCGTTTGTTCCAAAAAGATCGCTCCCGAACGTTTCATTCCGTTTGGACTCCGTTTGATATTCCTTTTCTTCGAAACACTGAAATAGGCAAAAAACAGCAATTCGGGCTGGGCCTCCGGTTAGTAGGTTAGTCCCAAAAATGATATAAAAGTGTAAAGTAAAGCCCATAAACATCCTAAACAGGTAATATAATAGCATGGAACAATCAAAAATTATAGATACGTTGGAGACGTATCAAGCATCCTCAAGCTTAATTCCTGCTCGTCCTCGAGTAGGTAAATGATAAAAATAGAATTTTTGATGTGGAATGCTACCTAGCATAATTCTCAATGTAATTTTCTTTGTTGTGGCATGAATATTCAGATCCAAATGATTCAAAATAAAAGGTCATATTGACATAAGAAATAGTAATACTTCAAGCATACTAACTAAGCAATCTTGTCTTCTCAAAATAACATGGCTAAAGAAAGTTCATCCCTACAAAATCATATAGTTTGGTCATGCTTCATTTTCATCACACAAAAATGCTCTCATCTTGCACACCCCCGATGACAAGCCAAGCAATTGTTTCGTACTTAAGTAATCTCAAACTTTTTTCAACTTTCACGCATTACATGAGCGTGAGCCATGGATATAGCACTATGGGTGGAATAGAATATGATGATGGAGGTTGTGTGGAGAAGAAAAAAAAAGTTTCATGTTAACGAGGATAATTAACAGGCTATGGAGATGCCCATCAATTGATGTCAACATGAGGAGTAGGGATTGCCATGCAACGGATGCACTAGAGCTATAAATGTATGAAAGCTCAACAAAAGAAACTAAGTGGGTGTGCATCCAACTTGCTTGCTCACGAAGACCTAGGGCATTTGAGGAAGCCCATCGTAGGAATATACAAGCCAAGTTCTATAATGAAAAATTCTCACTAGTATATAAAAGTGACAACATATGAGACTCTCTATATGAAGAACATGGTGCTACTTTGAAGCACAAGTGTGGAAAAGGATAGTAACATTGCCCCTTTTTTGGGGGGGGGGCTTCTTTTCTTCTTCTTTGGCCTTCTATTTTTTTCTGGGGGGGGGGGACAATGCTCTAATAATGATAATCATCACACTTCTATTTATTTAGAACTCATGAATTACAACTCAAAACTAGAACAAGATATGACTCTATATGAATGCCTCCGGCGGTGTAACGGGATGGGCAATGAATCAAGAGTGACATGTATGAAAAAGTATGCATGGTGGCTTTGCCACAAATACGATGTCAACTACATGATCATGCAAGGCAATATGACAATGATGATGCGTGTCATGATGATGAACGGAACGGTGGAAAGTTGCATGGCAATATATCTCGGAATGGCTATGGAAATGACATAATAGGTAGGTATGATGGCTGTTTTGAGGAAGATATAAGGAGGTTTATGTGTGATAGAGCGTATCGTATCACGGGGTTTGGATGCACCGACGAAGCTTGCACCAACTCTCAAGGTGAGAAAGGGCAATGCATGGTACCGAAGAGGCTAGCAATGATGGAAGGGTGAGAGTGCGTATAATCCATGGACTCAACATTAGTCATAAAGAACTCATATACTTATTGCAAAAATCTACAAGTCATCAAAAACCGAGCACTATGCGCATGCTCCTAGGGGGATAGATTGGTAGGAAAATACCATCGCTCATCCCCGACCGCCACTCATAAGGATGACAATCTAAGAACACCTCATGTTTCAAATTTGTTACACAACTTTTACCATACGTGCAAGAGTTAGCTACGGGACTTGCCAACTTCAACACAAGCATTCTTTAAATTCATAATCACCCAACTAGCATGACTCTAATATCACCACCTCCATATCTCAAAACAATTATCAAGTATCAAATTGATCATAGCATCCAATTCACTTCCTATGATAGTTTTTCTTATACCCAACTTGGATGCCCATCATTCTAGGACCAATTTTATAACCATAGCTAATACCATGCTATTCTAAGAGACTCTCAAAATAATATAAGTGAAGCATGAGAGATTAACAATTTCTACAAAATCAAGCCACCGTCATGCTCTAAAAGATTTAAGTGGAGCACTAGAGCAAAAACTATCTAGCTCAAAAGATATAAGTGAAGCACATAGAGTATTCAAATAAATTCCAATCAAGTGGGTTTCTCCCAAAAGGTGTGTACAGCAAGGATGATTGTCGAAAACTAAAAAATCATAGACTAATATCATACAAGACACTCGAAGCAAAACACATATCATGTGGCGAATAAAAATATAACTCCAAGTAAAGTTACCAATAGACGAAGACGAAAGAAAGGATGCCTTCCAGGGCATCCCCAAGCTTAGGCTTTTGGTTATCCTTGAATATCTTGGGGTGCCATGGGCATCCCCAAGCTTAGGATCTTGGTTATCCTTGAATATTTTGGGGTGCCATGGGCATCCCCAAGCTTAGGCTCTTGCCACTCCTTATTCCATAATCCATCAAATCTTTACCCAAAACTTGAAAACTTCACAACACAAAACGCAATAGGAAATCTCATAAGCTCCATTAGTGCAAGAAAAAAAACCCACCACATAAGGTACTGTAATAAACTCATTCTTTTTTTATATTGGTGTTAAACCTACTGTATTCCAACTTCTCTATGGTTCATACCTCTTAATACTAACATAGATGCATCAAAATAAGCAAACAACACACGAAAAACAGAATCTGTCAAAAACAGAATAGTCTGTAGCAATCTGTAACTCTCGAATACTTCTGGAACTCTAAAAATCCTAACAAAATAGGAAGTCCTGGGAAATTTGTCTATTGATCTACATCAAAAAGAATCAACGCAAAATCACGTTTCTGCGAATTAAAAAAATTATTTTCGTGCACGCAAAGTTTCTGTTTTTCAGCAGAATCAAATTAACTATCACCATAGGTTGTCCTATAGGTTCTACTTGGCAGAAACACTAGAACATGAGAACACATCTAAATAGAAGCTAGATGAAATATTTAATACTAAACAGCAAGGATAAATATTGGGTTGTCTCCCAACAAGCGCTTTTCTTTAAAGTCTTTTAGCTAGGCATTGATAATTTTAATGATGCTCACATGAAAGACAAGAATTCAAGCGCAAAGAGAGCATCATGAAACACATGACAAACACATCTAAGTCTAACATACTTCCTATGTACAGGCATATTGTAAGCAAACAAATTATCAAGGCAAGCAAAAACTAGCATATGCAAGGAAGAACAAAGAGATGATAGCAATCTCAACATGAAGAGAGGTAATTTAGTAACATGAAAAATTTTACGACCATATTTTCCTCTCTCATAATAATTACATGTGGGATCATAAGCAAATTCAACAAAACCGCTATCACATAAAATATTTTCAACACGATCCACATGCATGTGAAGTTGACACTCTTCGAAAATAGTGGGATTAATATTAATTAAAGTCAAGACCTCTCCAAACCCACCTTTAATATTATTGCAAACATTATTATCAATCTCATATTCATGAAGGGGCTCAAATAAATTTTCAAGATCGTAAGAAGAATCACCCCAATCATGATCATTGCAACAAGTAGTAGACATAGCAAAACTAGCATTCCCAAGCTTAGGGTTTTGCATATTATTAGCACAATTGACATCAAGAGAATTTATAGTAACATCATTGCAATCATGCTTTTCATTGAAGGAACTACCAAGTATGGGTGCAATAGCAACGATCTCATATTTAACATAAGGAACTATAGCAAATTCATCTTCATAAATATTGACATCATGGCCACAAGAATAGCAAGCATCATGTTCATCAAGGGATATTTCAATCAAAACATCGGAATCATTATCTATAGATTCATGCATATCATTATTTTCTTCCAAAGCAACAGTAATTCTCTCAATAAATTCTTTGACATAGACATTAAGAGCATAGTTTTCATCGCAATATTTAAGTATGTCAAAAAATTTAGATTCGTAGAGAGTAATATCATACTTTTCAATCAAAGAAGCAACTTCATAAGCACCCTTAAAAGCAACAAATTCTTCAATTTGTTCGATATCATAGTAACTATAAACACCCCTTGCATAAGAAGATAAGATTTCACTTTCATTAAACTCACATAGGTTGGGAAGGTGGTTTTTAGGGTTCTTGGAGCAACAAGTAAAATCATTAATTTCACAAAGATTCCAAGCATAACATAGCAATCTATTTATTTGACCCCATAAGAGTCTCCCTTTTTCAGAAAAACGGTGACGCACAAAATGAGCATGCTCATCTAAAGATTTCCCATCAACTAGGCTAGTTGGGGTTTCAGCACGAGCGCATAAGGATCAAAGATGATCCAAGTAGAACACTTTAAGTGGATCCATATCAATAGATTTTTAGCAAGCAACGATGCAAGCACGTAGAAGGCACATGGAGGCACAAGCAAACAAAAAAAGGCAAGCGAAAGAGAGAGGAGATTGGGAAAGAGAGGGCAAAGAAAAGGCAAAGGTGAAGTGGGGGAGAGGAAACTGAGAGGCAAATGGCAAATAATCTAATGCGAGGGAGATGAGTTTGTGATGGGTACTTGGTATGTCTTGCTTGAGCGAAGACCTCCCCGGCAACGGCGCCAGAAAACCTTCTTGCTACGTCTTGAGCTTGCGTTGGTTTTCCTTAAAGAGGAAAGGGTGATGCAGCAAAGTAGCGTAAGTATTTCCCTCAGTTTTAGAAAACCAAGGTATCAATCAAGTAGGAGGCTCCTCAAAAGTCCCACACACCTACAAAAACAAACAAGAACCTCGCAACCAACGCAATAAAGGGGTTATCAATCCCTTCACGGCCACTTGCGAAAGTGAGATATGATAGAGATAATATGATAAGATAATATTTTTGGTATTTTTATGATATAGATTGGAAAAGTACAGATGCAAATAAAAGTAGATTGAAAGCTTATATGACAAAGGATAGACCTGGGGGCCATAGGTTTCACTAGTGGCTTCTCTTAAGATAGCATAAGTATTACGGTGGGTGAACAAATTATTGTCGAGCAATTGATAGAAAAGAGAATAATTATGAGATTATCTAGGCATGATCATGTATATAGGAATCACGTCCATGACAAGTTGATCGACTCCTACCTGCATCTACTAGTATTAGTCCACACATCGACCGCTATCCAGCATGCATCTAGAGTATTAAGTTCATAACGAACAGAGTAACACATTAAGAAAGATGACATGATGTAGAGGGATAAACTCATGCAATATGATATAAACCCCATCTTTTTATCCTCCATGGCAACAATACAATACGTGCCTTGCTGCCCCTGCTGTCACTGGGAAAGGACACCGCAAGATTGAACCCAAAGCTAAACACTTCTCCCATTGCAAGAAAGATCAATCTAGTAGGCCAAACCAAACTGATAATTCGAAGAGAATTGTAAAGATAACTTAATCACACATAAAAGAATTCATAGAAGATTCAAATATTTCTCATAGATAAACTTGATCATAAACCCACAATTCATCGGATCTCGACAAACACACCGCAAAAAGAGTTACATCGAATAGATCTCCAAGAAGATCGAAGAGAACGTTGTATTGAGATTCAAAGAGAGAGAAGAAGCCATCTAGCTAATAAATATGGACCCGAAGGTCTGTGGTAAACTACTCACAACTCATCAGAAGGGCCTTGGAGATGATGTAGAGGGGGTCAATTCCCCCTCCGGTGGAGCGCCGACGAAGGCTCCAAGATGGGATCTCGCGGATACAGAGGGTTACGGCGGTGGAAATAGTTTTTCGTGGTGCTCCCCAAAGGTTTCAAGATACGTGGTTATATATAGGAGGAAGAAGTAGGTCGGTGGATGCTCGAGGGGCCCATGAGGCAGGGGGCATGCCCAGTAGGGGTGGGCGCGATCTCCACCCTCGTGGCCGCCTCGCTTGTTGCTTGACTTCCACTCCAAGTCCCCTGGATTGCGTTTGTTCCATAAAGATCGCTCCCGAAGGTTTCATTCCATTTGGACTCCGTTTGATATTCTTTTTGTTCGAAACACTGAAATAGGCAAAAAAACATCAATTCGGGCTGGGCCTCCGGTTAGTAGGTTAGTCCCAAAAATGATATAAAAGTGTAAAGTACATAAACATCCAAAAAGGTAATATAATAGCATGGAACAATAAAAAATTATAGATACATTGGAGACGTATCAGGGAGTCGAACCAGTCCCTCGTACTCCCCTCCGCTAGGGACTCTAGTGCCCCTTGTTCCATGACTCCAGTCCGTTCCCATGTTTGGCCTTGTCGTCGTCCACCGCCTTGGTGCTCTCAGCGCGGCGTGGTCAACGTGGTCAAGGAACGCCTTCCATCAGAAGAGGACTGTACGTGGAGAGGCTGACAGCTGGGTCCACAGCCGCACCAAGAAGTGCCTACATGAAAAATAATGATTCCTCCACCTTACAGCGGGACCTACTAGAAGGGCCTTGAAAACATGTTTCCCCCCTGACAGCTGGGACCCACCAGCTACATCTTCGTACGCAAGGAAGTGCGTCTGTATTACAGGCAAAAAATGATTCTTTCCCGTGACAGTTGGGACCCACCAGCTATATTGGAAGGAAGTACCTCCTTGTCCTCCCTAACAGCTGGGATCCACCAGCTACATCTCCATATGCAAGGAAGTGTGTGCGTATTACGGGCAAAAAAATGATTCTTCCCCCTGACAGTTGGGACCCACCAGCTATATCTTCACACAGAAGGAAGTGCCTCCTTATCCTCCCTGACAGCTGGGACCCACCAGCTATATCTTCGCACAGAAGGAAATGTCTCTTGATCCTCCCTGACAGTTCGGACCCACCGGGTCGAACCATACATCGGGTTCTCTCTCTAGACACAATCGTGTGCGTACATACGGGTCGATCGGTCTCTCTGCAGCGATGAATCGTGTTCGAATAAGGAGATGCACATGTCGTTGTAGAGGCGCAGACGTAGCATGTCACACAGTCCCGTCTATATGTATCGTGTACACGTACGTACAACCACGCTACAAGAAATTAAATACGGCTACATACATACATATGGGCGGGGTCTCGAACGCATACTCATGCATACGTATGGATAGGGCTCGTGTACATGGAGAGGCAACAGACGACAGCGATGCCGTCCTGTTCATCAGCAGCTAACCGACTGGGTCGGAACGAAGGAAACAACATCGTCTTCACCGAGAGCCAAGTGACTGGGTCGGAATGGGTCCTGTTCATCGGGAGCGAAGCCACTGGGTCGGAACGTGTCGTGTTCATTGGGAGCCAACCGGCTTGGACGGAACAGCCGAAACGAGGCCTGGCGTACCACAAAATGGAGGAAACGTGCCTTCTGTTCGACCGCGTACGTTCAAAATAGGGTCTGGTTCATTGGGAAGGGTCTGGTGTACCGCAAAACGGTTGAAACGGACTTGTTTTCGAGCTCCTACGGTCGAAACGGGGTCCTATTGATCGAGAGGGATCTGGCGTACTGCAAAACGGAGGAAACAGACTTCTCTTCGACCTCCTATTGTCGAAATGGGTGTCCTGTTCATCCGGAGGGGTGTGGCGTATGATACGTCCATTTTGCATCATGCTTTTATATCGATATTTATTGCATTATGGGCTGTTATTACACGTTATAACACAATACTTATGCCTTTTCTCTCTTATTTTATAAGGTTTACATGAAGAGGGAGAATGCTGGCAGCTGGAATTTTGGACTAGAAAAAGAGCAAATATTAGAGACCTATTCTGCACAACTCCAAAACTCATGAAACTTCATGAAGATCAGTTTTGGAATATATATAAAATATTGGGCGAAGAAAGCACCAAAGGGGGGCCACCAGCCAGCCACGAGGGTGGAGGGCGCGCCCCCTAGTAGGCCTCCGACTCCCATCTTCTGCTATCCGGTGTCTTTTACCCTGGAAAAAATCATAGAGAAGCTTTCGGGACTAAGCGTCGTCATCTCGAGGCAGAACCTGGGCAGGACCAATCTCGGCTCCGACGGAACTTTTCTGCGGGGGATACATCCCTCCGGGAGGGGGAAATCATCGCCATCGTCATCACCATCGATCCTCTCATCGAGAGGGGGTCAATCTCCATCAACATCTTCACCAGCACCATCTCCTCTCAAACCCTACTTCATCTCTTGTACCCGTTTTTTGTCTCAAAACCTTAGATTGGTACCTGTGGGTTGCTAGTAGTGTTGATTACTCCTTATAGTTGATGCTAGTTGGTTTATTCGGTGGAAGATCATATGTTCAGATCCTTAATGCTTATTAATACTCCTCTGATTATGAACATGAATATGCTTTTTGAGTAGTTATGTTTGTTCCCGAGGACATGGGAGAAGTCTTGCTATAAGTACTCATGTGAATCTGGTATTCGTTCGATACTTTGATGAGATGTATGTTGTCTCTCCTCTAGTGGTGTTATGTGAACGTCGACTACATGACACTTCACCATTATTTGGGCCTAGGGGAAAGCATTGGGAAGTATAAGTAGATGATGGGCTGCTAGAGTGACAGAAGCATAAACCCTAGTTTATGTGTTGCTTCATAAGGGGCTGATTTGGATCCATATGTTTCATGTTATGGTTAGGTTTGCCTTAATTCTTCTTTCGTAGTTGCGGATGCTTGCGAGAGGGGTTAATCATAAGTGGGAGGCTTGTCCAAGTAAGGGCAACACCCAAGCACTGGTCCACCCACATATCAAATTATCAAAGTAACGAACATGAATCATATGAGCATGATGAAAACTAGCTTGATAGTAATTCTCATGTGTCCTCGGGAGCACTTTGCATTATATAAGAGTTCGTCCAGGCTTGTCCTTTGCTACAAAAAGGATTGGGACACCTTGCTGCACCTTGTTTACTTTTTTTACTTGTTACCCGTTATGAACTACCTTATCACAAAACTATCTATTACCGATAATTCGGTGCTTGCAAAGAATACCTTACTGAAAACCGCTTGTCATTTCCTTCTGCTCCTCGTTGGGTCCGACATTCTTACTTATCAAAAGGACTACGATATATCCCCTATACTTGTGGGTCATCAAGACTCTTTTCTGGCCTCGTTGCTGGGGAGTGAAGCGCCTTTGGGAAGTGGAATTTAGTAAGGAAACATTTATATAGTGTGCTAAAAATTACTGTCACTTGTTACTATGGAAAATAATTCTTTGAGGGGCTTGTTCGGGGTATCTTCACCCTGACCAGAGGAGCAAAGAGTTGCTCCTCAACCTACTGAACCTACTGAAAACATTTACTTTGAAATTCCTTCATGTATGATAGAGAACCTGCTAGCTAATCCTTATACAGGAGAGGGAACATTACATCCCGATATGCACCTAATCTATGTGGATGAAGTTTGTGGATTATTTAAGCTTGCAGGTATGCCCGAGGATGTTGTCAAGAAGAAGGTATTTGCTTTAACTTTGAAGGGAAAGGCATTGACATGGTATAGGCTATGTGATGATATTGGATCATGGAACTACAACCGATTGAAATTGCAATTTCATCAGAAGTTTTATCCTATGCATCGGGTTCATCGTGATCGTAATTATATATATAATTTTTGGCCTTGTGAAGGATAAAGTATCGCTCAAGCTTGGTGGAGGCTTAAGTAAATGTTATATTCATGCCCTAATCATGAGCTCTAAAGAGAAATTATTATTCAATTTTTTTTATGCTCGTCTTTCTCATAATGATCGCTCCATGCTCGATACTTCTTGTACTGCTTCTTTTATGATGAAGACTATTGAATTCAAATGGGATTTACTGGAAAGAATTAAATGCAACTCTGAAGATTGGGAACTCGATGAAGGAAAGGAGACAGGTATAAACTTTAAGTTTGATTGTGTTAAATCTTTTATGGATACCGATGCTTTTCGTGATTTTAGCACTAAATATGGGCTTGACTTTGAGATAGTAGCTTCTTTGTATGAATCATTTGCTACTCATGTTGGTCTCCCTAAGGAGAAGTGGTTTAAATATCATCCTCCAATTGAAGTTAAAGTAGTAGAACCTTTTAAAGTTGAAGAAGAAACTATTACTTATAATGTTGATCCTATTGTTCCTACTGCTTATATTGAGAAACCACCTTTCCCTGTTAGAATAAAGGATCATGCTAAAGCTTCAACTGTGGTTCGTAAGAGTAATACTAGAACACCTACACCCCCTGAGCAAATTAAAGTTGAACCTAGTATTGCTATGGTTAAAGATCTCTTGGTCAACAATACTGATGGGCATGTTATCTATTTCTGTGATGAAGCTGCTAGGATTGCTAAACCCGGTACTAAAGATAAACATAGCCAATTGTTGGCATGCCTGTTGTTTCTGCTAAAATAGGAGATCATTGTTATCATGGCTTATGTGATATGGGTGCTAGTGTGAGTGCAATACCTTTTACCTTATATAAAGAAATTGTGAATGATATTGCACCTGCTGAGTTAGAAGATATTGATGTTACTATTAAGCTTTCCAATAGAGTTACTATTTCACCAGTTGGGATTGTTAGAGATGTTGAAGTCTTGTGTGGGAAAATAAAATACTCTACTGATTTTCTTGTCCTTGGTTCCCCACAAGATGACTTTTGTCCCATTATATTCAGTAGACCCTTCTTGAATACTATTAATGCTAAGATAGACTGTGAAAAGGATATTGTTACTATTGGTTTAGGGGATATGTCTAGTAAGGATGAAATTATTGGTCTTTCTTCTATTGTCGTGCCTCCTAATGACCCTTTAGAACAATATTTGCTAGACCATGAAAATGATATGTTTATTAATGAAAGAAGGGAAATAGATGAAGTATTCTTTAACTAGGGACCTATTTTGAAACACAACTTGTGTGTTGAAATTCTCGGAGATCCTCCTCCACCCAAGGGTGATCCCATGTTTGAGCTTAAACAATTACCTGATACTCTTAAATATGCTTATATCAATGAAAAGAAGATATATCATGTTATTATTTGTGCTAACACTGGTACACGTCATTGCCATACAAATGGTTAAAACCCCTTTCCGCTATGGCATTTGGAACCGTCGCCTAGTGAGTGTGGGCGATTAGGGGGTCCTTCCCACACGACCCAGAAACCGTCGGGGATATGCCCTCCTAGCACACACGCTCGGCAAAATGAGGTCGTGTGCGACCGGCGAGCGACCAAATATGGTTATACGTACAGTAGTGCTAAAAAATAGAATTATACATGTGAAATCATTTCCGGTCGTAAGTACATCCCACACAATCAGTCCCTGCGGAACGTTTCCGTTCATATATACATCCCACATAGTCGCTGCAAGGAAAACGTTTCTGTTCATAGGTACATCACACACAATTTTCCCCGTTAAATCGTTTGTGATGGCGTTCCATCCCACACAATATTAAAAAAAATCGTTTGCATTATTGAATGCATCACGCACGGTGCATAGAAGAAACTGTGTGGCAAAGACTATCCATCACACAAAGTTTTTATGCGGTAAACGTTTGCGCAAGGTGGCCTAACACAAATAGCTTTGAAGAGAATGCCATGTGTGATTGTTCATCGATCCAACACAGTTTATTCCTAGAAACGGTGTGCGTTGCCTTAGGTCATCCCCCATGGTATTTTCTCAATAACCGTTTACAATAGCAAAAACCAATTAGCAGGCTAATTCGCCATTAGTAGGCTAATTGCCCTATTATTAATAATCCATTTATTAATCTAATTGACATTCATATTAAACACATAATATATTTCATTCCCATATTAAGGAAGCTGGATTTCATAATTGAAATACATCAGAGTACAACATGATAGCTTCAGCACTCAACTACCCCATTACACAACTGCACCAGCACCAAGTTTCACATGCAACATCTAGAACCTTTTGAAATTAGCATCATAGACGGTACAAAGACAGATGCATCTCATCGCGAAAACTGCTGAAGCGGAAGGCGAATATTGAGCCTTCTTTGATGTTGATGGTCTTTGCAACTTTAGGCCAGTGCCTGTGGCTGATTGACTGTCCATCCTTCGTCCTCTTTAGGAACACTTCAATATTGAACCATGGGTGTTGTATGAAAACCTTCGTCGCCTCCTGACCATAGAGGTGGTTTGAGAGGTAATCATCAATGAACTGCTTTGGAAAGGCCTGAAAACAAGGATGTGCATAAATATCTTCTCTATATTGTAAATGGGGCAAAGGAATAAAAAAGGCAAGGTATAATAGTTAGTACCATCTTGTAGTGAACTGATGTCTTCTTCATTGTGCAGACAAAGATCTTGTTGTTTTTTGTCGCCAATTTCTTTATCCTAACAATCTTTCTGAGTTTCTTGACTTGATTGATATTCATGGACAACTAATTTCCCTATATGCAAAAAGGGTCGAACAGTGGGTCAAAACCTCTGACAGTAGGACCTACATGTGCAAGACCAAATTGTTAAAAACCTAACTATTAGAATGGTTCCTGCAATTGCACAATAATGTGCTATTAGACAACGGACCATGCACGTGCTAACCTCGATTGTAAACCTTAGTGCTTCCCATTATAGTGTTTCCCTGCAACACATATAAGGTAGTTAGTCATCAGGTTAAGTAAGGGTTCGCATGCTATCAGTAAAATATGTTGATGAAAAATAAGCACATTGCAGATTCATCAGATTAATTCAAGCCACATGGAAAACCTATTTATGCAAACCAAGCAAGATTAAGAACTAGGAAATGTAGCACTTGTATATGTTTCTCATGTATTAAGTGCAGCCAAATTCGATTTATTCCTCACATGCACAACAATACAAAATTCCAACCACGACAACTGGACATCGATTGCATAATTGAACCAAGCAGTTAACTAAACACCACAACAAATGAACCAAACATTAACTGAGCACCACATTGCACAATATAACATACTACTAATAGAAGATCCGATAGTTAACCAAACCAAGCATGCTTAACAACTTGGAAATATAGCAATTGTATTTGTTTCTCATGTATTTAGTACAGCCAAATTCGATTTACTTCTCACTTGGTATACAATAACAGAATGCACCCACAACTATCGAACATTGCATTGCAAAATTGAACCAAATAGTTAACTAAACACCACAACATAAATGAACCAAATGTTAACTAAGCAACACATTGCACAATGTATAACCAAACCAAGCATGCTTGACAACTTGGAAATATAGCAATTGTATTTATTTCTCATGTATTTAGTATAGCCAAATTCGATTTACTTTTCACATGGTATACAATAATAGAATGCACCCACAACTATTGAACATCGCATTGCAGAATTGAACCGAACAGTTAACTAAACACCAGAACACAAATGAACCAAAGGTTAACTGAGCACCACATTGCACAATGTATAACCAAACGAAGCATGCTAGACAACTTGGAAATATAGCAATTGTATTTGTATTCATTTCTCATGTATTTTGTAAAGATAAATTCAATTTATTTCTCACATGGAAGACAATACAAAATTGCAGCCTGAAGAATTGAACATCACATTTGCAGAATTGAACCAAACAGTTACCTGAAGACGATAACTAATTAACCAAATGGTTAATAAGTGAGCACTACATTGCACGGCATATAGAACATATACACAGGGGCAATAGATTGCATGGTAAAATTAGATATCACAATTCTCTAGAATTTGCTAAGGAAAGGCAGGAGCAACACATGCAACGGGTAAACGAAGCATGCTTAACCAGCGTAGTTAGCAATTGGCAAGGTGCTCCTCCAAGATCTCGGGGTCGGCACGAATGGTAGACATCACGACCTCATCCGCGCGTGCGGCCATGATTTGATTGTCCGCTGCCAAATGCTTCTTGAGATCCTGGCTATACTACATGCACCATGGCTTAGGACAGCGCTTATTTGGTGGAGGGGTCGGTGATTTGGGTGGAAGGTGTCGTGCTCATGCCGGCGGTCGGGGTATGTGGGATGTGGAAGTAGGAGGACGGGGTTCGTGTGTGGATTACCTGCCTGGATAGGTGAGGCCGAGCAGCGTGAAGGAGGGTTGCCGGCGAGGAGGCGGCGCTGCAAGCAAGGAGTGAAGGTTTAAACTTGGAAAGGAAGGCGAAAACAGGGGAAATGTGGCTTTGGTAAGGCGGAGGGGCGGGGAGGTAGATATGTCTGCAGAAGCCGAAAAATAGGAATCGCTTCAGCAAAAAACAGGCATGCAAAATGTCATCAGACACGGTCCCTTATTCAGAACTGTGTACGATATATGAACATCACAAACGGTTCAGATAGCTTAACCCGTGCGCAATGAGTTTGAACGCCAAAAATTTTGGTCCCGATTTCCCTGGTTACAGTGCTCATCCATGTCATTCCATAATTTGGGCACACAAAGGAGACTACAACACACCCACACTTCTTAATCGAGCAAGTTCAGCAATTAAACAGAGCTAGCTGGCCTAAACATTACTCTAACAAATTAAAAACCGGCGCTCTTAATTAAACAAAACAAAGAGTACTACTACGGCTGGTGCTCGTCGATCTCCGCCGCCTTCTCCATGTCCAGCTCGGGCTCGGCGGTTGACTGAGGAAGGGGCTCCATGGCATCCATCGCACCATACTCGGCAAGCATCTCGACATCCGCATCCGCCATCACTTTGGAAAAGGCCGCCACGAGCTGGGCGTGGGTGGCCGCGATCCGGTCTTGGACGGGCTCCATCGTCGCAAGGTATGCAGCGGAGGAACGGACGGCTACTCGAATGCTCTCGGCGATTGCTAACTCTTCGATCGTGGGTTGCCGACCGTTGTCAGAGAAGCTACGTTCGATTTGTGCGGTGACCGCCATGAGTTGGGCGTGGGCGGCCTCGACATGGTCGTGGGCGGCCTCCATCAGGGCTAAGGTCGCCGCTGTGGAACGGACAGCTGTAGTGCCGCTCTCGCCAGCTGCTATCCCTGAGGCAGATGTTGCTGCCGCCACCTGAGAAGCAACAACGGCCGTTTGGGCTGCCATGGCCGCCCGGTCGCAGATTGCAGCCTCACTCAAGCACCTTGTTAGCATGCGCATGGCGGTTGCGTCCGCGCTCTCACCGAAGTGGGCCGCCGAAGTGGCCCTCACAACGTGGGTCCACGTCCCCATAGAACAATATGTCATGTCAATTTTTGGGGATTTTTTGGGGTTCGTTTGGACATTTTTATGCATTAATTGCATTTTCAATGCATTTATGAGCACAATTCAAATTTGAACTACATGCACATGCTCTAATGCATATAAATTGGTTGAAAATTCAAATATGTGTCCTTGGTTGCATGCTTAGGTCCCATGCAAGAAATGGGAATGAATGTACAACACCCTGCCACCGTCACTCGGCCGCTAACATTGAGATTCCTGGTTTTTAAATTCTAGTAAATCCAAAACTCGTCTGAAATTCATGAAACTTGGCATGCTATCATGGTGCCATGGTAAAAATATTGTCCCATTTCGGGCAGGTGTGGGGATATGCTTCTCACAAACCAAAGGTTCTCACAACAAACCTGATGGTTTTGGTAGGGAACGTCCCACCTTTGGGGACGAAACGATATCCGCTGCCTCTTATTGCTTTCAAAAAATATCTAGTGTCAACATAGAACAATAGGAGTGTTGTGTCAATTTTTTGGATTTTTCGGGGTTCATTTGGACATTTTTATGCATTAATTGAGTTTTCAATGCATTTATGTATTCAAATTTGAACTACATGCAGATGCACATGCTCTAATGCATATAAATTGGTTGAAAAATCAAATCTTTGTCCTTGGTTGCATGCTTAGGTCCCATGCAAGAAATGGGAATGAATGTCAAACACCCTGCCACCGTCACTCGGCCCCAAACATTGAGATTCTTGGTTTTTAAATTCTAGTAAATCCAAAACTCGTCTAAAATTCATGAAACTTGGCATGCTATCATGGAGCAGCATCGACATGCCGTAGTAATTTTTTTGTCCCATTTGGTGCAGGTTTGGGTATAAGTTTCTCACAAACCAGAGCTTCTCACAATAAGCTTGATGGTTTCGGTAGGAATGTCCCACCTTCGGGGACGAAACAATATCCATTGCCACTTATTGCTTTCAAAATTTCTCTAGTGTCAACATAGAACAATAGGAGTGTTGTGTCAGTTTTTGGGATTTTTCGGGGTTCAGTTGGACATTTTTATGCATTAATTGAGTTTTCGATGCATTTATGTACATAATTCAAATTTGAACTACATGCACATGCACATGCTCTAATGCATATAAATTGGTTGAAAAATCAAATCTTTGTCCTTCGTTGCATGCTTAGGTCCCATGCAAGAAATGGGAATGAATGTCAAACACCCTGCCACCGTCACTCGGCCCCAAACATTGAGATTCCTGGTTTTTAAATTCTAGTAAATCCAAAACTCGTTTGAAATTCATGAAACTTGGCATGCTATCATGGAGCAGCATCGACATGCCATAGTAATTTTTTGTCCCATTTGGGGCAGGTTTGGGTATAAGTTTCTCACAACCCAGAGCTTCTCACAATAAGCCTGATGGTTTCGGTAGGAATGTCCCACCTTCGGGGACGAAACAATATCCACTGCCACTTATTGCTTTCAAAATTTCTCTAGTGTCAACATAGAACAATAGGAGTGTTGTGTCAGTTTTTGGGATTTTTCGGGGTTCATTTGGACATTTTTATGCATTAATTGAGTTTTCGATGCATTTATGTACATAATTCAAATTTGAACTACATGCACATGCACATGCTCTAATGCATATAAATTGGTTGAAAAATCAAATCTTTGTCCTTGATTGCATGCTTAGGTCCCATGCAAGAAATGGGAATGAATGTCAAACACCCTGCCACCATCACTTGGCCCCAAACATTGAGATTCCTGGTTTTTAAATTCTAGTAAATCCAAAACTCGTCTAAAATTCATGAAACTTGGCATGATATCATGGAGCGGCATCGACATGCCGTATTAATTTTTTTGTCCCATTTGGGGCAGGTTTGGGTATAAGTTTCTCACAAACCAGAGCTTCTCACAATAAGCCTGATGGTTTCGGTAGGAACGTCCCACCTTTGTGGACGAAACGATATCCGCTGCCTCTTATTGCTTTCAAAAATTTTCTAGTGTCAACATAGAACAATAGGAGTGTTGTGTTAAGTTTTGCAATTTTTCGGGGTTCATTTGGACATTTTTATACATTAACTGGGTTTTCTAGGCATTTTATGTGCATAATTCAAATTTGAACTACATGCACATGCTCAAGTGCATATATATTGGTTGAAAAATCAAATCTTTGTCCTTGGCTGCATGCTTAGGTCCCATGCAAGAAATGAGAATGAATTTCAAACACTAGGGCACTGTTGATTGCCGGCAAAACGTTGAGATACTTTGTTTTTAAATTCTAGCAAATCCAAAACTCGTCTGAAATTCAGGAAACATGGCATGATATTATGGAATGGCACCCGACATGTTGTGGTATTTCCGTGTCCATTTTGAGAGAAGAAGCAATCGAATAACAGCCAACAAAGGCATTTTGAAACAAATAGCTGCCACTTTAACCTCGCAAACGTTTGTATAATTCAAATCATGTGTGTTATGTTAACCATTCACGTGATGGCACGTGTCTTCGTTCTAATGGCTATAGGAGGTGCCATGCAGACAGCTGCTTGATTGAATGGGAGGCATGCGAGCGCAGTCCAGTGCATAGGATGACCGAGTGGCGTGCAAGCTGTCCTCCAATGCACAGGCTCACCGGGAAGCGTGCAAGCTGTATGATGCGCAGGCTCACTAGGAATCGAGCCCTTTGACTTCCATGGCCGCCCGCCTTCCTCTCCATTAATGGCGCCCGAGTCGCTGCTTCATACGGGCAGCCTTACTATTCGCCTCCCACTCCTCTCTGTCCCACAAACCTCCACCAGCACGGAAGGATAATCTGCCACTAGTCTTCAAGTTTGGTGAAGTCAACTCTGAGCTGAAGGAGATAGAAAATAAGGAGGAATGGGGCCTCATGGACATGGCCCAGAACAAGCTGGCCACAGCTGTTGCTGCCCCCGCTCCGGTCCCAGCTCCCATCCCGCACCCGCGACAGCGACCATCCCTGTAGCATTGACGGGCTGGTCACCGAGCACTATAGCAGAGCTGGAAGCCATGGGCGGCACCGAGGTCTCCGTGGACCCGCGTGAGCTCGTGTACATGCGAGCGCCAGCGCCCGTGCCTGTGTGCGTGCACGCCCGTCCACCCACCGCGGTGCCGGTCCCTGTGTGTTTGGTTGCACCCATCCCCGTGCGCGCGCCCCCCTCAGCGGAATGGGACGCTGCCGTCGACCGCTGCCTCTCAGCGCCGCCAGCTGCCATCCTCCCGCGCCCCGCCTGTCGATTACGCGATGACATGATATCTGATTTACAAGTGAAGAACATTCTGAGCTGCCTTGAAGACTTCAACAACGGCGTCCCGGAGGACGACAATGACAAGGACGGTGTGGCATGCCGCCTCCACCACCGCTGGAAATAGGTTTTTTCTTGGGTTTAATATTGTATCTCGATCACAAATGTTTTAGTTAGAACACCCATATGCAAACTGATAGCTTCCCCAGGAAGCCAAGGGAAAATGTGCCGAGCGGGATTTGTGCAGCTGTTGATTGCAAACTTTTAGTTAGAGCACCTGTATGCAAAGCGAGAGCAGGATTTGTACATATCTTCAACGCAAACGGTTGTTTTGGATGACTCGTGTGCAATCACTTACAAGCAATTTGGTAAGATTTGCATCTGTCATATTGGGTAGGTTGCCATTTGTCAAACTTGAAAGATTGACATTTGTTGATCTAGTAACATTGCCATTTTTCAACCTTGTAACACTACAATTTGTCAAAATATGCAGCTAAAAGTCACTAGCAGTATCTAATTTTTGCAACTAAACTCAGTAATTAAGCATAGATTAAGCAGTCGTGCTTAATTTATACAAACAGTTCAACTCGACAGCTGAATCTACCAAACATTTTCCTAATTGTTGCCAACCACGTACTGAAATAGCTAGTTCTAATTTATATCCTAGCTAATTTTAAGTACGTTGTACAGTTCCACCACATCTATAGTCAGATGAACTGAACAAAATAGCCCCTAAATACTACTAACACTACTACGGAGGGGCTTTGTACTACTTCCGGCAGCCTCTCCTCTGCGAGCACACTCAGTAAGAGGCAGAGGAGGAGGAGCCTACCGACGAGCTGGAAAAATGCAATACGGTGCCTGCCGCTATTGCACGTTCGGCGACGCTCACCAGCTCGAACGCCCACTATCGCTCCAGACGATCCCTCTCGAAGCGGTGGTTCTCCTTGTAGATATCATGATTCCTCGCCTCTGAAGCGGCGTGTGCCATGGCCACGGCGGCAGTAAAGCTCTTTGAGTGCTCGACGAGGCGCTCCTCCTCCTCCCGTAGGAACTCGGTGTAGCGCGCAAGGTCACTGACACACGTGCCGGCATCCACCTCCGCCTCCCACCTTCGGGCGGCGGTGGCAGAGCAGGTGATGACCCCAGCGGTCGACGGTGGGCTAGCAGCCATGGCGTCCAATGATGGGGTGGCGACCACGACCACCACCTCCCGCCTTCGGGCCGGGGTGGCAGAGCGGGTGATGGCCACGGTGGCCGGCAGTGGGGTGGCGGCCATGATGGCCACCTCTAGCCTTTGGGCCGCGGAGGTGGAGTGGGTGATGGCCCTGGCTTTCGACGGTGGTGTGGCGGCAACGGTGTCCTGCAACAGGTGCCGATGGGCACCGACGGCGGAGCGTGTGGTGGGTGTTCCACACAAACCCAACAGGGACGCCACGTGCACTACACTACGTCGGGGACTGCGCCGTCGCCGCGGTGTAGCCTCCCAGCTGGAGCTGTCGTCTAATGACGATGGAGTGGCTGAGCGACCACAATGGAACGGTGCCATCGGCAATTGTGGGAGAAGCACACGATATAAGCTACAGGGAGGGAGGGGAAAATGCGATGCGGGACTCGCCGGCCATGAGGGTTTTTATAGCAGGCCGGTAAGCATTAGGATTTTGGGGGATTACACCCAGTCGGGCGGGAAGCTTGCGTGGGAACCTATGAGGTTGCGCGGGAATGGGCTCACCGACGATTCATTGGCGCCACTGTTTGGCCAAAAGAACGCTCCCGCGCGCTGTGCAAGCTTGCGCTGTAAGCCGTCTGCGGCAATGGGGTGACTAGACGTGCGAGAGGAGGACGAAAGGCCACGTACACATACGGTTAATAAAAAACCTTCGTGATTGAATTACCTACTATACACCCGTCCTGGTTTATAAGTAGGATTTAACTAATAAAATACGAATACATGTCGCCAAAGATTATATACTTGGATTCATATTTGAACATAGTTTCCAATTATATAATTTTTATAACATGCATTAACATTTTGTTGGTTAAATTTGAGGGCAAATTATGGCACATAATATAAAGGGGACTATAGACCAATATGGAGGTAGTAGCACACGACCGCTCTCTACGCAGCGACACAAGTGTCGGCCGGCTTGTAGGCGACCATTTCCTGCGTGTTCAACTGCTCTATGTGTGTGGTTGCTTGCGGTTGAGGCGGCCGCGACGCACTCTGCTCACGTCCCACCGTGCATGCTCTGCCCTCTCGCGTCCCTCCGGGTGCTATGCCCTCGTCCCTCCACACGCACTGCCAGTGTTTGGGGTCGGTGCACGATCACGCATGTTCGTGTGCATGCGGTTGCGCCAGGCGCGGCTCCACAATGCAGTTACCCGATGCAAAAACTGCCATGCGGAAGCGCCGAGAATCTAGGCCGCCCAACCCCCATTTATTCCTGTGGCGATTTACCTTCATCTCTCATGTCACACGACACAATAAGCACCTCCACAACGACACATACAAAGAGGATATCCAGCGGTTCCAATGGCGATCCCCGTGGCTCCAATGGCGCTCCCAGCGGCTGACGACGACAATGGTGGGCAGTTCACCATGCATCATGTAGTGGACACCCACATGAGGGGGAAGGCCCTCTCGATGGTGTAAACTAACGATCCAGTGTCGGTGGAGAGCTCCATCCAAACTATGGAGCAGTTCCTTGTCGATGACAAGTACCAAGTTGTCGGCTTCGACCTCGAGTACACCATCGGTCGTGCCGGGCACAATCAGAAGGTTGCCGTCACCCAGTTGTGCGTGCGACATGACATCCTCGTCTACCACTACCACCTAGCCACAAGGCCTTGCGAGCGTTTCTCCAGTTTTATCAAGAGCTTCGACTACAAGTTCACTGCGGTGGACACCACTAACGATCTAAAAGCGCTCAAGGTTTTGGGCTTGAAATGCCCGAATCTTGTCAACGTCCAGGACCTCTACGAGGTCTAGGGCAGTGCCAAGAACAATCTGAACTCCCTAGTTGACCTCACCTCGGCCATCATCGACCCCTACTACAAGAAGATGATGGATGAGAGCAAGAAGGACAAGGACACCTGGCACAATGTTTGGCATAAGAGACTGGATGAAGAACACGTCAAGTACGCGTCCAATGACGCATACACAAGCTACAGGATGTACACACGGATCGTTGACATGAGGAAGTGTCTTGTTCATGACCGAGCTGAGTGATCGATCCACAGAGCAGTGGCGGGAGCGAATCAAGAAGTAGATGACTAGACGACTGTTTCTCCTACTTTAGAATGCATGCAATTGTTTATTGAGGTGTGTGCGAAGGATCGGTATAGTCACTTATGTAATTGGATGTTTATTTCAGTTATATATATATATATATATATATATATATATATATATATATATATATATATATATATATATATATATTATTCTGTAGATAGAGCAAATCACACGGCTTATTAGCAGCAATCGTCTGTGTTATTATTGGTCGTCGCACACATTTCTGATCACGGACCTGTTTGCCATGTATCACACACATATTGTTCAGTTGAACCGTTTCCATTGTGTTGCGCAATAAAGGCTGCAAAGAGGGATCCACAGCAGCAAGGACCAGCTTCCCTACCAATAGCTCATCTAACAGAACTCCCAAATTAAGTGTGCTGAGGTTGGAGTAGTCATGAGATGGGTGACCAGATGGGAAGTGGACTCAATATTAACTAGTTGGATGGGAAACTGCAAAGGTTTATTATACACCGTTGTATTATAAACCTTTGTACTGTCCAATCCCATCTAGTTAATATCAAGGTCTTTGTTTTGTAAGTTTTGACATTTTTTGTTTTCTGAACACATGTTGATTGGCTTGAAGAAGGTCTATCTCATTACTTTTTCATAATTGTTTATACGCAAGCAACTAGTTTGCATTTTCAAAGTTTTTTGTACGAACAGAATCGCACACGAACATACTACAGTAACCGTGTGTGTTATAATTTCTCATCGCAAACAGTTCATCCGAGTGGGCTGTTTGTTGCGTATCACACACATCAAGAATCTTTTGTGTTCTTTTGGTTGATCGAAAATGGCGCATATCACACACATCTTGTTAAGATTAACCGTTTCCATTCTCTTGCCTAATCGAAAACAGTTTGTCCGAGTGAACTGTATGCCGTATATCACACACACCTTGATCTGGCTGACCATTTCTGTTGCATTCCCTAATAGCACACAGTTCATCGGAGGGAACTGTATGCCATATATCGCATACACATTGATATGGCTGCCCGTTTATGTTGTTTTTCCTCATCGCAAACAGTTCTTCTGGATCAACCGTATGCCCCGCATCGCACACGCAACTAAAATCATAACCGTTTTTGATGCATCTGTCATCGCAAACATTTTGGACATTTTTTACGGTTCTCTGACACCACCGTTTGCAATTATTTCATCGCACACAGTTTCTCGAAGGGTCTCTGATTGTAGTGTCGCATTTGCACCATCCTGCAGTAGTGTAACCATTCAGAGCATGTAGAAGAGAAATTATTGAAAGCTCTGAAGAAGCACCATGCTGCTATTAGATATACTCTTGATGATCTTAAGGGCATTAGTCCCACTCTATGTCAGCACAAAATAAAACTGGAGAAAGATACTAAACCAGTTGTTGATCATCAACGACGTTTGAATCCTAAGATGAAAGAAGTGGTAAGAAATGAAATACTAAATCTTCTAGAGGCGGGTATAATTTATCCAAGTGCCGATAGTCAGTGGGTAAGCCTCGTTCATTGTGTCCCTAAGAAGGGAGGTATTACTATTGTTCCTAATGATAAGAATGAATTGATCCCACAAAGAATTCTTACAGGTTATAGAATGGTAATTGATTTCCGCAAACTAAATAAAGCTACTAGAAAAGATCATTACCCTCTACCTATTATTGATCAAATGCTAGAAATACTATCCAAACATACACATTTTTGCTTTCTAGATGGTTATTCTGGCTTCTCTCAAATACATGTGTCAAAACAGGATCAGGAAAAGACCACTTTTACTTGCCCTTTTGGTACTTTTGCTTATAGACATATGCCTTTTGGTTTATGCAATGCACCTGCTACCTTTCAAAGATGTATGACTACTATATTCTCAGACTTTTGTGAAAAGATTGTTGAGGTTTTCATGGATGATTTCTCCGTTTACGGAACTTCTTTTGATGATTGCTTAAGCAACCTTGATCTAGTTTTGCAGATATGTGAAGAAACTAATCTTGTCTTAAATGGGAGAGGTGCTACTTTATGGTGAATGAGGGTATTGTCTTGGGGCATAAGATTTCTGAAAGAGGTATTGAAGTTGATAAAGCTAAAGTAGATGCTATTGAAAATATGTCGTGTCCTAAAGATATCAAAGGTATAAGAAGTTTCCTTGGTCATGCTGGTTTGTATGGGAGATTTATTAAAGACTTCTCTAAAATTTCTAGGCCTCTCATTAATCTCTTGCAAAAAGATGTTCCTTTTGTTTTCGATGGTGATTGTGTAGAAGCATTTGAAATACTTAAGAAAGCCTTGATCTCTGCACCTACTGTTCAGCCACCTGAGTGGAGTTTACCCTTTGAAATTATCTGTGATGCTAGTGATTATGATGTTGGTGCTATTCTAGGGCAAAGAGTTGATAAGAAATTAAACATTATCCAATATTCTAGTAAAACTCTAGACAGTGCCTAGAGAAATTATGCTACTACTAAAAAACAATTTTTAGCTGTTGTATTTGCTTGTGATAAGTTCAGACCTTATATTGTTGATTCCAAAGTAACTGTTCACACTGATCATGCTACTATTAAATATCTTATGGAAAAGAAAGATGCTAAACCTACACTTATTAGATGGGTTCTATTGCTACAAGAATTTGATTTGCATATTATTGATAAAAAGGGAGCTGAGAGACCTGTTGCAGACAACTTGTCTAGGTTAGAAATTGTTCTTGATGACTCACTACCTATTGATGATAGCTTTCCTGATGAACAATTAGCTGTCATAAATGCTTCTCATACTGCTCCATTGTATGCTGATTATGCTAATTAGATTGTTGCTAAATTCATACCACCTAGGTTCACATACTAGCAAAAGAAAAAGTTTTTCTATGATTTAAGACATTACTTTTGGGATGACCCACACCTTTATAAAGAAGGAGTAGATGGTGTTATTAGACGTTGTGTACCTGAGCATGAACAGGAACATATCATACGCAAGTGTCACTCTGAGGCTTACGGAGGACACCACGCTGGAGATAGAACTGCACATAAGGTATTGCAATCCGGTTTTTACTGGCCTACTCTCTTCAAAGATGCTCATAAGTTTGTCTTGTCTTGTGATGAATGCCAAAGAATTGGTAATATTAGTAGACGTCAGGAAATGCCAATGAACTATTCACTTGTTATTGAACCATTTGATGTTTGGCACTTTAATTATATGGGACCTTTTCCTTCCTCTAATGGGTATACACATATTTTAGTTGTTGTTGATTATGTTACTAAGTGGGTAGAAGCTATTCCAACGAATAGTGTTGATCATAACACTTCTATTAAAATGCTTAAAGTAGTTTTTTCTGAGGTTTGGAGTCCCTATATATTTAATGACTGATGGTGGTTCACATTTTATTCATGGCACTTTTTGTAAAATGCTTGCTAAGTATGATGTTAATCACAGAATTGCATCTCCATATCATCCTCAGTCTAGTGGTCAAGTAGAATTGAGTAATAGAGAGATTAAATTGATTTTGCAAAAGACTGTCAATAGATCTAGAAAGAATTGGTCCAAGAAACTTGATGATGCATTATGGGCTTATTGAACTATGGGTATGTCTCCGTATAAAATGGTTTATGGAAAGGCATGTCACTTACCTCTCAAACTAGAACAGAAGGCATACTGGGCTATTAAAGAGCTCAACTATGATTTCAAACTTGTCGATGAGAAAAGGTTATTTGACATTAGCTCGCTTGATGAATGGAGAACCCAAGCCTATGAGAATGCCAAGTTGTTTGAAGAAAAGGTCAAAAGATGGCATGACAAAAGGATACAAAAGCGTGAGTTTAATGTGGGTGATTATGTTTTACTATACAACTCTCGTTTAAGATTTTTTGTAGGAAAACTTCTGTCTAAATGTGAAGGTCCTTACATTATCGAGGAGGTCTATCGTTCCGGTGCCATCAAAATCAACAACGCCGAAGGCACAAATCCGAAGGTGGTAAACGGTCAAAGAATCAAACATTTTATCTCAGGTAATCCCATAAACGTTGACACCAATATAATTGACACTGTAACAATGGAAGAGTATATAAGAGACAGTTTCGAGAACATTTTAGACTCCGAAAAGGAATAGATATGTAGTACGGTAAGTAAACCGAATCTGAAACCATTCTACTAGCATTTTTCTCCATTTTGGAATATTTAAAATATTAGGAAAAATAAAAGTAGTCCAAAAGAGACACGAGGCAACAACAAGGGTGGAGGGCGCGCCCTACCCCCCCCCCCTGGGTGCACCCCCTGCCTCGTGGCTACTTCGTGTGCCCTCCGGACTCCGTTCTCTTGAACGATACTTCTTTTGGTCGGTAAAAATTAATTATATAATCTCCCGAAGGTTTTGACCACCGTACCACGACAATATCTCCTGTTTTTGTTTTGAGCTGTTTTTTGCCAGGGTTTTCCAGGCCAAGCATCATGTCGTCTCCCTCCTCCAATAATGCGGGCGATGATGCTTGACTAATGAAGATATAGATGAAGAGAGAAGAACTTGGGGAAATCAACGAGGGTGATAAGATCAAGAAGGCCACGGAAGATCAAGTTCCGGCAGCAGAAGAAGAAGACATCCTTCAACCTTACCACAATCATCTTACCCCAATTGAAATTGAAGCTTTAAAGATCATTGAAATAATTTGTGTGCAAAACAAGTATCTCAGTCGTGAAAATATTCTATTGCAAGAGCACATCACCGCACTCAAGGCCATTATCCGCAAGTTGGAGCATCTCCTATGCTCGATGTGTGGCACTACTTCATCAACAACTCCATCATCACCACCTCCGAAGAAAGAGACATAAATACATGGGTATGGGCACTCCCCTTGGCGACTGCCAAGCTTCAGGGAGGTGCCCCAGTATCGTATCGTATCACCATCACACTTCTATCTTTATCATTTTTCTTAATTCGATCCTTTTGGTTTTATCTTGATCTAGTAGAATAAACTTTTAGTATGATCTAGCTTTGATTTTTGTTTTGATCTCTATCTATGTAATCGAGTCCGTGAGTTATATAATAAAGAGTTGTTTTGAGTTGAGGGCATTGCTATCTTGCTATGATCTTGATGGAATTAAAGAAAGCATAAAAAGAAATAAAAAGATCATATTGATCTTATGGAGAGTAATGACTTCACATATAAAGATTATGATGAATAAAAGTTGTTGAGAGTTGACAAACATAGTTTTTGTCATCGTTGCACTTAATAGGAAGTAATAAAGAAAGAGAGATTTTCACATATAAATATACTATATTGGACATCTTTTGTGATTGTGAGCACTCATTAAAATATGACATGCTAAAAAGTTGATGTTGGACAAGGAAGACAATGTAATGGGTTATGTTTTCTTATATCTGAAGTAGTTATATTGTCATGGATCATCCAACATGCTGAGCTTGCCTTTCCCTCTCATGCTAGCCAAATTCTTTCCACCAAGTAGAGATACTACTTGTGCTTCCAAACATCCATAAACCCAATTTTGCCATGAGAGTCCACCATACCTACCTATGGATTGAGTAAGATCCTTACAGGAAGTTGTCATTGGTGAAAGCAATAAAAATTGCTCTCTAAATATGTATGATCTATTAGTGTGAAGAAAATAAGCTTTATACGATCTTGTGATATGGAGGAAATAAAAGGGACAAACTGCATAAAAAGGTCCTTATCACAAGTGGCCATATAAAGTGATGTTCTTTTGCATTAAGATTTTGTGCATCCAACCATAAAATTGCATGACAACCTCTGCTTCCCTCTGCGAAGGGCCTATCTTTTACTTTTACCTTCTACCCTTATACAAGAGTCATGGTGATCTTCACCTTTCCTTTTTACACTTTATCCTTTGGCAAGCACTATGTTTTGGAGAGATGCGGATATATATATCCACTCGGATGTAGGTTTTCATAAAGTATTATTGTTGACATTACCCTTGAGGTAAAAGGTTGGGAGGCGAAACTATAAGCCCCTATCTTTCTCTGTATCCGACTGAAACTTTGTACCCATAAGTATCGTGTGAGTGTTAGCAATTGTGAAAGACTAAATGATAGTTATGTATGTGGACTTGCTGAAAAGCTCTTATATTGACTCTTTCCGATGTTATGATAAATTGCAATTGCTTCAATGACTGAGATCATAGTTTTTTAGTTTTCAATGAAGTTTTTGATTGATACTTTACCTTGTGAATGGATTGTTACTTTAGCATAAGAAATCATGTGACAATATATGTTTCTATTCTAAAGATGATCATGATGCCCTCATGTCCGTATTTTATTTTATCGACACCTCTATCTCTAAACATGTGAAAATATTTTTGATATCGGCTTTCGCTTGAGGACAAGCGAGGTCTAAGCTTGGGGAGTTGATACGTCCATTTTGCATCATGCTTTTATATCGATATTTATTGCATTATGGGCTATTATTACACGTTATATCGCAATTCTTATGTCTTTTCCCTCTTATTTAAAAGGTTTGCATAAAGAGGGAGAATGTCGGCAACTGGAATTCTGGACTGGAAAAGGAGCAAATATTAGAGACCTATTCTGCAAAACTCCAAAAGTCCTGAAACTTCACGGAGATCAGTTTTGGAATATATAAAAAATATTGGGCGAAGAAAGAAAAACAGGGGGGCCACCAGCCAGCCACGAGTGTGGAGGGTGCCCCCCTGCCTCATAGGCCCCCTGGCAGGCCTCTGACGCCCATCTTCTTCTATCTGGTGTCTTTTACCCTGTAAAAAATCATGGAGAAGCTTTCGGGACTAAGCGTCGCCGTCTCGAGGCGGAACCTGGGCAGGACCAATCTAGGGCTCCGGTGGGGCTGTGCTGCCGGGGAAACATCCCTTTGGGAGGGGGAAATCATCGCCATCATTATCTCGATCGATCCTCTCATCGAGAGGGGTTCAATCTCCATCAACACCTTCACCAGCACCATCTCCTCTCAAACCCTAGTTCATCTCTTGTACTTGATCTTTGTCTCGAAACCTCAGATTGGTACCTATGGGTTGCTAGTAGTGTTGATTACTCCTTGTAGTTGATGCTAGTTGGTTTATTTGGTGGAAGATCATATGTTCAGATCCTTAATGCTTATTAATACTCATCTGGTTATGAACATGAATATGCTTTGTGAGTACTTACGTTTGTTCCTGAGGACATGGGAGAAGTCTTGCTATATGTAATCATGTGAATTTGGTATTCGTTCGACATTTTGATGAGATGTATGTTGTCTCTCCTCTAGTGGTGTTATGTGAACATCGACTACATGACACTTCAGCATGATTTGGGCCTAGGGGAAGGCATTGGGAAGTAATAAGTAGACGATGGGTTGCCAGAGTGATAGAAGCTTAAACCCTAGTTTATGCGTTGCATCCTAAGGGGCTGATTTGGATCCATATGTTTCATGCTATGGTTACATTTACCTTAATTCTTCTTTCGTAGTTGCGGATGCTTGCGAGAGGGGTTAATCATAAGTGGGAGGCTTGTCCAAGTAAGGGCAGCACCCAAGCACCAGTCCGCCCACATATCAAATTATTAAAGTAACTAACGTGAATCATATGAGCATGATGAAAACTAGCTTGACAGTAATTCCCATGTGTCCTCGGGAGCACTTTGCTTTATATAAGAGTTTGTCCAGGCTTGTCCTTTGCTACAAAAAGGATTGAGCCACCTTGCTGCACCTTGCTTACCTTTGTTACTTGTTACCCATTACGAATTACCTTATCACAAAACTATCTGTTACCGATAATTCCAGTGCTTGCAGAGAATACCTTACTAAAAACCACTTGTCATTTCATTCTACTCCTCGTTGGGTTCGACACTCTTACTTATCGAAAGGACTACGATTCATCCCCTATACTTGTGGGTCATCAGCTTACCACAAAACGGGACTCTACGAGCTACTGCTCATCCACCGTCGACTTCCTCAAGCCTCCACCTGCTACTGTTCATCCACCATCGACTTCCTCCAACTGACAACTGTTCGTCCAGCCCTCCACTGGGTCATGTTCATCCAGCCTACACCGTCTACTGTTCAACCAGCCCTCCATGGGGTCCTGTTCAGCCATCCATCCACGGGCTCCCTCCACCGGGTACAGTTCTTCCACCCCCACCTCCTCGATCGGGGTCCTATTCATCCAGCGACAACGGCCTCTACGACCATGAGATCTTGTTCACCCAACCCTCACTGGGAACTGTTCATCCAACACCAACCACGTATGTCTCGACTTGTTCAACCAAACCCACGTTTACTATTCATCAAGAGGCAGCAGGTTCGATAGGGTTCAGTTAACCGCAAGGGATCGATCGGGGTTCAGGAACATAGCTAGTGCAATCGCTCGGGTTCAGTTAGAGCCCAACGCCTCGGTCGGGTTCAGTTAGAGTGCAACGCCTTGCACACACGCGCATACGTGTACAAGAGAAATGCGCAAACCTCCGTGCGTCGCTCGGCCCCGACCACCCACCGTAACCAGGAACTCCCCGAAATTTTCCTCTCCCTCGCTTCTACCATGATTTTTTCCGTCATGGACGACCCAAAGAATGTCATGCAGGTGCGTCTCAGGCCCGCCCAGGACAAAAAGCCCATTTTCTGTCATGATTTTTTGTCATAGAAGTAGGATCCCACCACATCTATGATGATATCGGGTTTGTCACAATTATTGTCATAGAAGTGTCATAAGCATGACAGAAAAAAAATCATTTGGCCCAAAATGTCACGGATGTGTCTTTTTTTTGTAGTGCAACAAAAATGACTTGGAGTTCCCAACACTTTCCATGCTAGATATATCATAGGCGGTTCCCAAATAGAAAATAAAGTTTATTCCTTTTTCCACCATACTTTCACTTTCCATGTCTAGCCGTACCCACGGCTGCCCTCCATACCAACACTTTCCAAGGAATTTCTTATTTGACAACATAAAGTAAATTCATTTTTCATTTCGGGACTGCGCATCCCTAATACCTTTGACGTACTCTCGTGCAATGACAAGTGAATAAGCACTCATCGTGAGAATAACACATCTAACATGGAAAACATTGGCCATCCCTCACCACCTCGCGAGGGATAAACTCATTAAGCAAGATGACATGATGTAGAGGGATAAACTCAAGCAATATGATATAAACCCCATCTTTTTATCCTCGATGGCAACAATGCAATACGTGCCTTGCTGGCCCTACTGTCATTGGGAAAGGACAGCGCAAGATTGAACGCAAAGCCAAGCACTTCTCCCATGGCAAGAAAGATCAATCTAGTAGGCCAAACTAAACCGATAATTCGAAGAGACTTGCAAAGATATCAAATCATAAATATAAGAATTCAGAGAAGAACCAAATAAAATTCATAGATAATCTTGTTCATAAATCCACAATTCATTGCATCTTAGAAAACACACCGCAAAAGAATATTACATCGAATAGATCTCCAAGAACATCGAGGAGAACTTTGTATTGAGAATCAAAGAGAGAGAATAATTCATCTAGCTAATAACTATGGACCCGAAGGTCAGTGGTAAACTACTCACGCTTCACCAGAGAGGCAGTGGTGTTGATATAGAAGCCCTCCGTAATCGATTCCCCCTCCGGCAGATTGCCGGAAAATGCCCCAAGATGGGATCTCACACGTACAGAAGGTTGCGGAAGTGGAAAAGTGGTTTCGTCACTCCCCCTGATGTTTTTAGGGTATAAGAGTATATATAGGCGAAAGAACTAGGTCGGTCTAGCTACGAGGGGCCCAAGAGGGTGGGGGCGCACCTACCCCCCTGGGCGCGCCCTCCTGCCTCATGGACGCCTCGTTGCATCTCTCACTTTAACTCGAAGTCTTCTGGTTTGCTCTTGGTCCAAGAAAGACCATCATGAAGGTTTCATTCCGTTTGGACTCCGTTTGGTATCACTTTTCTGCAAAACTCTAAAATTGGCACAAAAAAAAGAAACTGGCACTGGGCCTCCGGTTAATAGATTAGTCCAAAAACTAATATAAAAGAGCATTAAATCCCATTAAACATCCAAAACAGATAATATAATAGCATGGAACAATCAAAAATTATAGATACGTTGGAGACTTATCAAGCATCCCCAAGCTTAATTCCTAGTCGTCCTCGACGAGGTGAATGAAAAAAACAGAATTTTTGATGTGGAATGCTACCTAACATATTTATCAATGTAATTTTCTTTATTGTGGCATGGTTTTGATTGTTGGCAGCCCTGATAGCAGATAGTAAATGGAGCCAATTTTCTGAATCTCTCGGGCATCATCAGGGATTTCCTTATACATGTGTGCCATGGAGTTATGACCTTTCTTGGGCTTGGTATAAACATCTGTGTCATCTTTATGTTCTTCAGGGGTATTGATCAGCTTGGCCCACTCAGCAATAGAAGATTGGTACCTAGTGCCCTCAGTCATCCAGACAATCATTCCATCTGGGTAAAAATGTGAAGTGGTATAAAATTGCATCACCATCTCATCATTCCATTTTGTCAGTTTCTGACCAACAAACTTGTCAACTCCAGTCAATTTTAAGTTGTCATGCACTCTAGAGAAATAATCAATATTCTCATCAATATAAGTCCAGTCAACCCATCTCATGTCACTGACAATGGGCTTCTTGTCCAAAAGAACTGTCTCATAGAAGTCCTGCTGCTCCTTGGTGTGAAACCTGTAATCCATAGCAGTCCTTCTCCTGGTAGCATAGGGGTCTATCTATCTACACAGTATGAGACCGACATCTTTTCTCAATTTCATGTCCTCTGCAATTGGATGAATGTCATCATGATCTGGATTTTTTGGCTTGAGCTTCCTGAGCACTTGGGCCTCATCATCTTCTTGAACTTTAGGCACTGGGGCCTTGCTCTTCTCTGCAGTTGGGATATTTCTTGTTGATATTTTGGGTGTTGATGGCTTAGAAGCTTGAGCAGCAGCAGCCTTGAGTGTAGTTTTGGGCTTGAATGGAGCAGCCCTTGACTTGATAGCATTCCCCATCAGCTTTTGTGGGTCTTGGCTGGAGGTGCAATGGGCTCTTCCTCCTCCTCTTCATCTAATTCCCTGACCATAGATGGTTTACCAATCACTCTGGCCATGTTTTCTTGACCCTTTCTTTCCTTTTCTTTCCCCCAGCAGCAGCCTCTTCTTCTCTGGGTTCAGCAGTAGCTTGAGTTGAGGCTCTAGCTTTGGACATTGGGGATTCTCTTGGCAGGTGCCTTCTTCTTCAATCCAGGCTTGGTGGCAGCAGCAGTGCCAAATGCCTTCTTGACAACCCTTTTCTTTGAGGTGACTTCCTCATCAACCATAAAGTCCACACCTTCTGAGTCAGAAGTTCTCTTCTTCCTTTGTCTAGTTGTAGCCTTTAGGCAGGTTGCTTGGAGTGCTTCTACCTACATCATGAAAGTTGTTATTTGAGGGACTAGTGCCCTCACTCAGATTTGTCTGCTCCTCAGATCTATTCTGGCTATCACTGTTGTTTGACATTGCTGACACTGAAAGCTGACACTGTGAATAGATAGTTTGAGATAGAGTGGATGAGCATCATAAAGCACAGACAATTTGCAAAACAAATGAGTCAAAAACTTAGTTTTAGTTTTCTATAGAAAGCATTTCGGAGCTATAGATATGGCAAACTCGGTGACACCAAAGCAACTTTAGAGACTAAACATGTGCAATCGGTCAGACTAAGACACAGTTTGGTGAGTCTGAGATTGCTAGGGTTTCACAAAGAAATGAACTCAGTCAAACCAATTTGTACACTTCGGTCAGACCAAGTAGTACATGTGCAATGGACTGGGCCAAATTGGTGAGACCGAATTCTCCAAATCGGTCGGTCCGAGATGAGTTTGGTGGTAACTTAACCCTAAGTTTTTGGATCAAAACTAATCTAGAGGCTGATTGGATAGAAGGATCTCAATCTTGGCAAGGATCATGGCATTGTCCTTAGTGCAAGAATCGGAGTTAATGATTGCACAAGGGATCGAGTTCATACCCTAACTTGGCGATGAACTCGCTATGGCGACAACGACAGTGAAGATTCTCGTTGACGGCGGCGGAGACCAATGGCAGGAGGTCGCTGGCGACAACAGAGATGATCCAGAGACCACGAGTCGGCAGAGCTCGACAGGCGATGGAGAAATTTCCAGATTTTTGGCCCGTGGGTATATATATCTAGACTCTGTCTATGTGACCGAGTGGAACGACTCGGTGGCACCGAGATGCAGAATCGCAAGCAGTTGTTGTAACTCGGTGTGACCGAAAAGTTCAAATCGGTTGCACCGAGATTAAAACCTATATCAACTTAATGAACTCGGTGTGACTGAATGGAATGAATCGATCAGACCGAAATACACTAAGAGGTTTTGGAAATTAAGTCTATGACAAATCGGTGGCTCTAAGTGCTCCTCACTCAGAGGGTCCGAATATGACTTAATCAAGCTTTGTGATGTAGCATGAATAGAGTTTGAGACGAGAAAAACATAGATAGCTAGAGGGGGTACTTAGGCATTCTTGTCCTCCATTTGGCAAAAAGAAAAAGCTAAACAATCAAAGCAACAAATGGATGTCCTCGAGTGGAGAAAATTATGCAACCAACATGCTCACACAATAAGATAGGAAATGAAATATGTGGCAAAGCATGCACAAACATTCCAACATCTATCAAACAATTGGCGATGACTAGGTCATCTATATCTAAGTATATTGACTTAGGTGTCAAATGAGAACATTTGATCATAGGACATACTCATCATTTAAGAACAAGTGGGGTTACCACTTTTTGATAAAGCATTGTTGTGTTCACACCATTAGAGTTGCTTTATCTCAATTCTTAGAGTAAAGCTCCCCCTAGATGTGATATCCCCTTTTAGAGGGATGAACTAACCTTGGGTTTTGTCGATGATGACTTCATGTAGATGTTGAAGATGTGGATGCTCAATATTGATGTAGATCATTTGGATCAATCCATTGTAGTGAGTTGCACTTTCAATACCTACATGGGTTAGTCCCACAAGGAACAAACAAGGATATCCATAGACATAGAGTGAAGTCACATATGATGATGTCCATAAAAGCATTTGGTTACCTTGTCCCTTGACTTAACAACAAGAGGGTGTGTGACTCCTTGAACTAGTGCAAGATGTGGAAGTTGATTGCACTTGTCCTTGTCGATATGAATATGAGTGAAGTATGTTGGCGGAGTCACCCTCAAGAACTCTCTAGTTCTTCTTCTTTGGGATCCACATCAACTTGATGGGAATCCTTGGGGTTGTAGTCGTACTTGATGAAGTAGAACTTGAAGTAGTCTTGGGAACCCACTTGACCAAGGCCTTTAGAGCTTCTTCAAATGCAGCAATCTCCTCTTGAACCTTGTCCTTGCCTGGTAGCCTGTGGTCTTGTGGTGGAAGATCATCTTGATCTTGTGTTCCCTTGAAGGAAGTAGGATCATACTTCTCTTGTTGAGGAACAAACTTTGTTTTGTGGTATTGATCTTCTTCCCACTCAACTCCATTGGCATTGAAGTTTCGTTCAAATCCAACACCTTGATTCTTCTGGTGCCTTCCTTGCTTGCGTAAAATTTCCTCAAATTACTTCCTTCTGGCAAGGCTCTTGTAAACACCTTTCTCTATAATTCCCTTCAATAAGCTATTTTCTTTCTCGAGTGTAACTTGGCTAAGAGAATCATTAGTGGAATCAAGAGAACTAATAAAAGAAACAATATTGGATTTAACATGATTATTGTTACAACTATAAGAAGAATCTTTCTTACTCTTGTTGCTAGATTTTACTTGTGGCATGTAAGTAGACAAGAGTAAATGCTTGGCAATGTAAGAAGAACTTTTTGTTGGAAATATGCCCTAGAGGCAATAATAAAAGTATTATTATTATATTTCCTTGTTCATGATAATTGTCTTTTATTCATGCTATAACTATATTATCCGGAAATCGTAATACACGTGTGAATACATAGACCACAATATGTCCCTAGTGAGCCTCTAGTTGACTAGCTCGTTGTGATCAACAGATAGTCATGGTTTCCTGGCTATGGACATTGGATGTCGTTGATAACGGGATCACATCATTAGGAGAATGATGTGATGGACAAGACCCAATCCTAAGACTAGCACAAAAGATCGTGTAGTTCATTTGCTAGAGCTTTGCCAATGTCAAGTATCTCTTCCTTCGACCATGAGAGCGTGTAACTCCTGGATACCGTAGGAGTGCTTTGGGTGTATCAAACGTCACAACGTAACTGGGTGACTATAAAGGTGCACTACAGGTATCTCCGAAAGTATCTATTGTTTTATGCGGATCGAGACTGGGATTTGTTACTCCGTGTAAACGGAGAGGTATCTCTGGGCCCACTCGGTAGGACATCATCATATGCGCAATGTGACCAAGGAGTTGATCACGAGATGATGTGTTACGGAACGAGTAAAGTGACTTGCCGGTAACGAGATTGAACAAGGTATTGGATACCGACGATCGAATCTCGGGCAAGTAACATACCGATAGACAAAGGGAATTGAATACGGGATTGATTAAGTCCTTGACATCGTGGTTCATCCGATGAGATCATCGTGGAACATGTGGGAGCCATCATGGGTATCCAGATCCCGCTGTTGCTTATTGACCGGAGAACGTCTCGGTCATGTCTGCATATCTCCCGAACCCGTAGGGTCTACACACTTAAGGTTCGATGACGCTAGGGTTATAAAGGAAGTTTGTATGTGGTTACCGAATGTTGTTCGGAGTCCCGGATGAGATCCCTGACGTCACGAGGAGTTCCGGAATGGTCCGGAGGTAAAGATTTATATATGGGAAGTCCTATTTTGGCCACCGGAAAATGTTCGGGATTTTTCGGTATTGTACCGGGAAGGTTCTAGAAGGTTCCAGAGTGGGGCCCACCTGCATGGGGGGACCCACATGAACGTGGGTAGTGGGGGCAAGGCCCCACACCCCTGGTCAACGCGCACCACGATCCCCCCTTAGAAGGAATAAGATCATATCCCGAAGGGATAAGATCAAGATCCCTAAAAAGGGGGGATAACAATCGGTGGGGAAGGAAATGATGGGATTTCTTTCCTCCCACCTTGGCCAACGCCCCAATGGACTTGGAGGGAAAGAAACCAGCCCCTCCACCCCTATATATAGTGGGGAGACGCATGGGAGCTTCACACGAAGTTCTGGCGCAGCCCTCCCCCTCTCCCAAGTACTCCTCTTCTCCCGTGGTGCTTGGCGAAGCCCTGCAGGATTGCCACGCTCCTCCACCACCACCACGCCGTTGTGCTGCTACTGGATGGAGTCTTCCTCAACCTCTCCCTCTCTCCTTGCGTGGGATACGTCACCGGGCTGTACGTGTGTTGAACGTGGAGGTGCCGTGCGTTCGGCACTTGATCATCGGTGATTTGAATCACGACGAGTACGACTTCATCAACCCCGTTCACTTGAACGCTTCCGCTTAGCGATCTACAAGGGTATGTAGATGCACTATCCTTCTACTCGTAGCTGGTTTCTCCATAGATAGATCTTGGTGACACGTAGGAAAATTTTGAATTTCTGCTACGTTACCCAACACTTTTCTTCCAAAGATCATCATTGATCGCTTTTAAGAACCCTTGCTCTTGCTCTAAGTTGAGCTTTTCAAAGCGTAGCTTCTCATAAGTTTTTAAAAGTTCTCAATGATCCTCTAAAGTAGTTTCATGAGATAACTTAAGAGTGTATTGTTCTTTAGTTAGTCGCTCAATCTCCTTCTTATCATTGTCATTCGTTTCATCTTGATTAGCATGATTAATATCAATTTCATCATAGTTTTCATCACTAGCATTGTCAACAAGCAAATCATCATCACCTAGCAAATCATCTTCATCACTATTGAAATCAATATACTCGAGGTGTGATACCTTAGGGCCTTTAGCCATGAAGCATATTCCAGTTCCTTCATTCGGTGAGTCAAATATGTCATAGGAGTTGTTTGACACAAGTGCAAGACCGACAACACCTTCATCTTGAGTATATTCGGAATCGGAGTGATAACTTCTCTCCGAGTGGTTGTCAGAGTCAGAATCGGATACCCATTCACCAACATGAGCATGATGTCTTCATTTTGTGTAGCTCCTTGAACACTTTTCCTTCATTTTTCAATCCTTGCTTCTGCGAGAGGGTCTTCGTTCATAACGATCATCTCTACTCCTTCTCTCTCTTGGAGGTGATTCATCTCTTCTACTTCTCCTTTTAGGCGAGTCTTCTTTTTCCTCTGTAGGGAGTCGTACACTCAATGGAGTAGTGTCCGGGTCTTCCACAATTGTAGCAATTTTGATCATGACAAGAAGATCTTTTTTCATGGTAGGATCTTGACTTGGAGCTTCTCTCTTTACTTCTACTCTTGTAGAATTTGTTGAAATTCTTCACCATTAATCTCAATTATTCATCGAAGACTTGTTTTACACTTGATGTGGCAGGAGCATCACATGACGCTTTATAAGCACCACAAGACTTGTTGTGAAGCTCTTCCTTATCTTTGAGTGACATCTCATGAGCAACAATTCTTCCAATGACTTCCGTTGGCTTGAGATCTTTGTAATTGGGCATCATTTGGATCAATATGCACACAGTGTCATATTTTCCATCCAAGGCTCTTAGGATCTTCTTGATGATGAAGTTATTAGTCATCTCTTCACTTCCTAAGCCGGCAATCTCATTTGTGATGAGAGCAAGCCTAGAGTACATTTCAGCGAGACCTTCACCATCCTTCATTTTGAACTTGTGAAGTTGACTTTGAAGCAGATCCAATTTAGATTCATTAACGGACTTGGTACCTTCATGCATATCAATCAAAGTATCCCAAATTTCCTTTGCATTCTCAAGATGGCTGATTTTATTGAACTCTTTGGGGCACAATCCATTGAAGAGGATATCACAAGCTTGAGTGTTGTATTGCAGCATCTTCAATTCTTCCGCGGTTGCTTCAAGATTTGGTTCTCTCCCATCAAAGAATTCACCTTGCAAACTAATACACACAATAGCCCAAATGGCGGGGTTATGTCCAAGAATATGCATTTTCATCTTATGATTCCAACTAGCAAAATTAGTACCATCAAAGTAAGGACCTCTACGGTGGTAATTTCCCTCGCTAGATGCCATACTCTCCTAGGTTGTGAAACCAAGGCTATGGTCACCAAAGCTAGGGAAATGAAGGCAAATGGAGACCATAGCTCTGATACCACTTGTAGGATCGAAAGTATGTCTAGAAGGGGTGATTAGACTACTTGACCAAATAAAAATCTAACCTTTTCCCAATTTTAAGTCCTGGCAGATTTTAGCAATTTAACACAAGTCAAGCAATCAACCTACACATGCAGTTCTAAGAGTCTAGCAGCGGAATGCAAAACATTGCATATGAAGGTAAAAGGGAAGGGTTTGGAGAGGGCAAACGCAATGTAGACACGGAGATTTCTGGCGTGGTTCCGATAGGTGGTGCTATCGTACATCCATGTTGATGGAGACTTCAACCCACGAAGGGTAATGGTTGCACGAGTCCACGGAGGGCTCCACCCACGAAGGGCCCGCGAAGAAGCAATCTTGTCTATCCCACCATGGCCATTGCCCACGAAGGACTTGCCTCACCGGGGTAGATCTTCATTAAGTAGGCGATCTCCTTGCCCTTACAAACTCCTTGGTTCAACTCCACAATCTTGACAGAGGCTCCCAAGTGACACCTAACCAATCTAGGAGACACCACTCTCCAAAAGGTAAGAGATGCTGTGTTGATGATGAACTCCTTGCTCTTGTGCTTCAAATTATAGTCTCCCCAACACTCAACTCTCTCTCACAGATTTGGATATGGTTGAAAGATGATTTGAGTGGAGAGCAATTTGGGGAAGGCTAGAGATCAAGATTCTTGTGGCAGGATTAGAATGTCTTGGTCTCAACACATGAGTAGGTGGTTCTCTCTCAGAAAATGAGTAGTGGAAGTGTAGGCACGTTCTTATGGCTCTCTCTCAAATGGAGAAGGTGGTGGAGGGGTATATATAGCCTCCACACAAAAAATCTAACCGTTACACAGAATTTACCAAACTCGGTGAGACCGAATAAAGAAACTCAGTGGGACCGATCTACTTCAAAATGTGAATGTGAGGGTTTTCGGTGGGACAGACGAGATCAACTCGGTGGGATCGATGCGCTAGGGTTAGGGCAAAACCTCATCTTGGTGAGACCGATTGGATGAACTCGGTGAGACCGATTTCACTAATAAGCAAATAGAGGCTTGGTCAAGCAAACTGGGTGGGACCAATCGCTCATTTCTGTGAGACCGAATCGTTACGAAAAGGAAATAGAGAGTTTGCATTGGGAACTCAGTGGGACCGATCGATCATCTCGGTATGACCGAAATGTTATGAAGGGAAACCGAGAGTTTGTAATCCCATCTCGGTGAGACCAAGATCCCTATCGGTGAGACCGAACTGATTAGGGTTTGTGGCTATGGTTATGTCAAGTGCACTCGGTGGGGCCCAGTAGATCAAATCGGTGGGGCCAAGTTTGACTTTAGGTTTTTGACATATTTGGAATTGATAAACTGGTTGAGGGATTTGGAGCATATCACTAAGAATTTTGAGCAAGTAGACCATTAAGGAACACTGAGGGAGTCCTGGATTAGGGGGTGTCCGGATGGCCGGACTAAGACCTTTGGCCGGACTCCCGGACTATAAAGATACAAGATTGAAGACTCCGTACCGTCTTCAGATGGGACTTTCCTTGGCGTGGAAGGCAAGCTTGGCGATACGATATGAAGATCTCCTCCCATTGTAACCGACTGTGTGTAACCCTAGCCCTCTCCGGTGTCTATATAAACCAGAGAGTTTTAGTCCATAGGACGAACAACAATCATACCATTGGCTAGATTCTAGGGTTTAGCCACTCCGATCTCGTGGTAGATCTACTCTTGTACTACCCATATCATCAATATTAATCAAGCAGGAGTAGGGTTTTACCTCCATCGAGAGGGCCCGAACCTGGGTAAAAACATCGTGTCCCTTGTCTCCTGTTACCATCCGCCTAGATGCACAGTTCGGGACCCCCTACCCGAGATCCGCCGGTTTTGACACCGACATTGGTGCTTTCATTGAGAGTTCCTCTGTGTTGTCGCCTTTAGGCCCGATGGCTTCTTTGCTCGACAATCGCGATACGGTCCGGGATGAGACTTTTCTCCCCGAACAGATCTTCGTATTCGGTGGCTTCGCACTGCGGGCCGACTCGCTCGGCCATCTGGAGTAGATCGAAAGCTACGCCCCTGGCCACCAGGTCAGGTTTGGAAGCTTAAACTACACGGCCGACATCCGCGGGGACTTGATCTTTGACGGATTCGAGCCACGACCGAGCGCGCCGCACTGTCACGATGTGCATGATTTAGCTCTGTCATCGGACAACACCCAGAGCGCCGCTCAGATGTCCGCTCCGACCATTAGCTCAGAGCCTGCTGCGCCAGTCAGGGACGGACGGTTGGACGCCGCCCTGGAAGCTGCAACCTCTACGGCGATAGAGCCGGATACCAGCCTAGTCCCTCGCAAGGCCCGTGACTCCAAGGTGCCGGACTCCGATCCGGACTCCATAAATCCCGCACCTCTTCCGATTAATCCCGATTGGGCTCTGGTCATGGAGTTCACCGCCACGGATGTCTTTCAGCACTCACCTTTCGGTGATATCCTGAATTCGTTAAAGTCTCTCTCTTTGTAAGGAGAGCCCTGGCCGGACTACGGCCAACACGGTTGGGATATGGACGACGAAGAAATTCGTACCCCACCCATCACCCACTTCGTAGCCACTGTCGACGATTTAACCGACATGCTCAGCTTTGACTCCAAAGACATCGACGGCATGGACGCCGATGAAGGAGACGATCAAGAACCAGCACCTATAGGGAACTGGAAAGCCACCTCGTCATATGACATATACATGGTGGACACCCCTAAAGCGGGGGATGGCGAGGAGAAAATGGAGGATGACCCCTCCAAGAAGCAACCCAAGCGCCGACGTCAGCGGCGCCGCTCTAAGTCCCGCCAAAGCAAAAATGGCGATTCCGGCACCGGAGATAACAATATGCCGGACAGTGCTGAAGACAACCCCCTCCAGCAGGATTCAGTACAGGGGGACGAAGGAGCCAGCCCTCATGAGAGAGCGGCCGACAAAGAGGATGAGGACGACAATTACATGCCTCCCTCCGAAGACGATGCAAGCCTCGACGATGACGAATTCGTCGTGCCAGAGGATCCCGTCGGACATAAGCGTTTCAAACGCAGGCTCATAGCCATGGCAAGCAGCCTCAAGAAGAAACAGCAACAGCTTAGAGCTGACCAAGACTTGCTAGTCGACAGATGGACCGAAGTCCTGGCGGCCAAAGAGTATAAACTAGAACGCCCATCCAAGAGCTACCCAAAGCGCCAGCTGCTACCCCAACTTGAGGAGGAAGCAACTAAACCTACATCACCAGCATACGATGCGCCGGATCGGCCACCCCGTGGCCGCGATAGAGAGACCTTCAGGCCCTCAACCCAAGCCGCACCCCGACACCGCTCAAAACATACCAGAGTACGGGGAGACGCAACAGACGTGTGAGACATCTTGGAGAATAAGGCAAGGCAAACAAGATCGATCTACGGATCGCATGGGCGCCCCGCTTCACGTGACGCTAGCCATCACGCCGGACATAATAAGTATGGCCCGGACGAATACAACAGACCAAGCTCGTCCGAGCTGCGTCGTGATATAGCCCAGTACAGGGGCGCCGCACACCCACTATGCTTCACAGACGAAGTAATGGATCATCAAATCCCCGAGGGCTTCAAACCCGTAAACATCGAATCATACGATGGCACGACAGATCCCGCAGTATGGATCGAGGATTATCTCCTTCATAGCCACATGGCCCGTGGTGATGATCTACACGCCATCAAATACCTCCCGCTCCAGCTTAAAGGACCAGTTCGACATTGGCTTAACAGCCTGCTAGCAGAGTCAATTAGTTGTTGGGAGGACCTGGAATCCGCATTCCTTGACAACTTCCAGGGCACTTATGTGCGACCACCAGACGCCGATGACCTAAGACACATAATCCAGCAGCCAGAGGAATCGGCCAGACAATTCTGGACACGGTTCCTAACCAAGAAAAACCAAATAGTCGATTGTCCGGACGCCGAGGCCCTTGCAGCCTTCAGGCACAACAACCGAGACGAATGGTTGCCCGGCACCTAGGACAGGAAAAGCCGAAGTCTATGGCAGCCCTCACGACACTCATGACCCGCTTCTGCGCGGGAGAAGACAGCTAGCTAGCTCGTAGCAATAACATAACCAAGATCCCTGGCAATTCGGATACCAAGGATAACAATGGCAGGTCACGTCGCAACAAGCATAAGCGCCGCATTAACAGTGACAATACTGAAGATACGGCAGTCAATGCCGGATTCAGAGGCTCTAAACCGGGTCAGCGGAAGAAGCAATTCAAAAGAAACCCTCAGGGCCCATCCAGCTTAGACCGGATACTCGATCGCTCGTGCCAGATACACGGCACACCCGAACAGCCAGCCTATCACACCAACAGGGATTATTGGGTGTTCAAGCAGGCAGGCAAGTTAAGTGCCGAGACCAGAGACAAGGGGCTACATAGCGATGAGGAGGAGGGGCCCCGGCCACCGAACAACAAAGGACAGAAGGGATTTCCCCTACAAGTTCGGACGGTGAATATGATATACGCAACCCACATCCCCAAAAGGGAGCGGAAGCGTGCTCTCAAGGACATCTATGCGCTGGAGCCAGTCACCCCAAAGTTCAACCCATGGTCCTCCTGCCCGATCACCTTTGATCGAAGGGACCATCCCACCAGCATCCGTCACGGCGGATTCGCCGCACTGGTGCTAGACCCAATTATCGACGGATTTCACCTTACCAGAGTCCTAATGGACGGCGGCAGTAGCCTGAACCTACTTTACCATGACACGGTGTGAAAAATGGGCATCGATCCTTCAAGGATTAAACCCACAAAGACTACCTTCAAAGGTGTCATACCAGGGGTAGAAGCCAGCTGTACAGGCTCGGTCACACTCGAGGTGGTCTTCGGATCCCCGGATAACTTCCGGAGCGAGGAGTTAATCTTCGACATAGTCCCATCCCGCAGCGGCTATCACGCCCTGCTCGGACGAACCACATTTGCCAAATTCAATGCGGTGCCGCACTACGCATATCTCAAGCTCAAAGATGCCAGGACCTCGTGGAGTCATCACGGTAAACGGAAACACCGAACGCTCTCTTCGAATGGAGGAGCACACGGCGGCCCTGGCAGCAGAAGTACAGAGTAGCCTCTCAAAGCAGTTCTCCAATCCAGTTGCCAAACGTCCGGACAATGTCAAGCGAGCCCGAAGTAACTTACAACAAATCCGGCTGGCACGTTCCGAGCAAGCATAGCAGTGCGGCCCCAACCCCAGCCCTTGTCAAACGGCGATACTGGTACCACGCGTACATAATTACGCCTTAGAGATACCATGTGCATAAGGGGAGGGGCACAACAACGGCACGCCCAGAATGCGGCTCAACCGCACTAAGGGGCTCCCTATTTCGCCGTTTTCCTTTTCACACACTTTCAGGACCCAACTATTCGGAAGGCCTGTCCGGCAATACTCTCGCTGAACCCACGATGCAATAGCCAGGGAGGAAGCAAGCCACGTCAAAAGTCCAGGTGGTCTCTATAACGAGTTTAATACATGTTTCTCTTACAATCCTACAGCTTGCCCCTGGAGGGGAATATGTCAAATACTCCCATCTCTTGCTTATCGCACTTTTTGTATCGTTTTGCTTTCGCAGCAGCCCTTTTTTAATGAACAATATATAGCTCTTACCTATTATTGTGCTTATCTATTTTTATATACAAATATGTTCAGTCATGACATTCTGCAACCGTACACTTTGGCACGGATAATACACCAGGGGCTTACAACACCCCATAACATGGTGTGAGAAGACCGAACACTCTAACAAGTGCGGCACCTCGAACTTATAGCACTATATGCATCGGCTCCGAATCATGTCTTTGGTCAATAGTTGGGTTTGCCCGGCTCCCATGTTTTGGTACCTTACGTTCCGCATTGTTGGCTAAGGTAGCGCTGGGAGAACTACTGCGATTGTGCCCCAGTTGAGCTGGGTTAACACCTCAGTAGAGAAAGCTAAAACTAACTGTCATGATAGTGTGAGAGACCGGTCGCTGTTCGCGAGGTTTCTTCGAGTCCTTAAAGACATATGCCGCTTCGAGCGAGGAACCAGACTTATCCGGCCTAGGCGTGGATAGTGCCCCGAACTCGGTCTTCTGAATACTAGGGGCTTCGCCGAAATTTAAAATTATAGAATTCTATGGCTAAGTGAGAGTGATAAAGCATTATAAGTCCGATGGCCTGGTTCGTTGTGCTGAACGCCTCCCTAGATGGACCCAAGAATGGGAAAAAGATCACTCAGGTTTATCCCAAACACCCCAGCACTCGTGGCATGGGGGTCGAAGCCAACGACTTGCATCTCTCAGATTTGATAAACGGCCGCACAGAAGGTAATATTTTAAATTAACAAGCGTTGCTTAATGCCATATGAACAAAGCTACAGCGTACAGGATAACAAATGCGAGTTTACTCAAAAATTACATCTTTGGAGCACTCATCCGCTATGCGGCGGGCACCCTTCAGAACGCCATTATAATACATCTTGGGCGTACGATACTCCTTGCCCGGTGGTGGCGCGTCCGTCAACAGCTTCTCCGCGTCTAGCTTGCCCCAGTGCACCTTAGCACGGGCAAGGGCCCGACGGGCACCTTCAATACAAACGGAGCGCTTGACGACCTCAATCCACGGACACGCGTCCACCAGCCGCCACACCAGACCGAAGTAGCTCCCAGGCATGACTTCTCCAGGCCACAGCCGAGCTATGAGGCCCTTCATGGCTTGTTCAGCCACCTTGTGGAGCTCGACCAGCTGCTTCAGGTGGTCACTCAGGGGCGTTGGATGTTCGGCCTCAGCATACTGAGACCAGAACACTTTTTCTGTCGAGCTCCCCTCTTCGGCTCGGTAGAATGCGGCGGCATCAGACACACTACGGGGCAGATCGGCGAACGCTCCTGGAGAGCTCCGGATTCGGGTAAGTAGCAGATAATTAACTTTTATATTTTTGCTTGCATAAAGAATGCTTTACCCGCCGCTATCTTCTTCATTGCCTCGATCTCCTGAAGGGCCTTCTGGGCTTCAGCCTTCGCGGTCTTGGCACTCTCAAGAGCCAAGGCAAGCTCGGACTCTCGAATCTTCGAGTCACGCTCCAAACTCTCGTGTTTTTCCACGAGAGCCTGGAGCTCTTGCCGCACCTCTGCCACCCGTGCCTCCTGCTTCTCTCGCTCGGTGCGCTCCAAGGCCGCACTCTTTTCGGCCTTCGAGACCGCCTCTTTCAGGGTCGCCACCTCGGTCGTGGCTCCTGCAACATTAACGCTGGTCCTGTTATTATTTTGCAACCAAGTATTTCTATATACATTTACAGGAGGTACTATGTACCCTGTTTATCCTCGAGCCGCTTCTTGGCATGGCCGAGCTCGCTCTCGGACCGCTCGAGGCTTTCCTTCAAGGCATTGACCTCCGCAGTCAGTGCGGCAGAGGTCAGCAGCGCATCCTGCATTCCTGTATTGACATATTTCTATTAGGCTCCTGCGTATATCTTTTGAGATCCTCAGTTCGGCTTTTCTTTCCGAACACCGAACTGAGCATCAGGGGCTACTGTCTATGCGGTAACATTTTTTAAATATGTTTTGAACACATACCTCAAAGCCCGTTAACAGGCTTGTGCAGGCTTCCGTCAGCCCTCTCTTGGCGGGCTGAACCTTCTGAATCACCGCACTCATAATAGTGTGGTGTTCTTCGTCTATGGAGGCGCCGTTAAGCGCCTCCAGCAAATTGTCCGGCGCCTCCGGGTGGACGGAAGTCGCCGGTGTCGTGGGCTTGCCCTTCTTATGAAGGCGCCGCCTGTAGGGCTCTGGAACCACTGATGGTTCCGGAGCAGTGTCTGGCCCGGGGCTGGACATAGATCCCTCCGGGGCTTTACCCCCTTTGGGCTTGGAGTCCGGAAGGTCGCCTTGTGGCGCTTCCAGGACCACCTCCTCCTGGTTTTGTCCCCTACGGGACTCCACCTCAGAGTCGTCTGTAGGGAGAGGGGAGGAGGCCGTCGGAAGTGAAGCGCTATTCACATCCGACGAATTCAGAGATCCGCTCGACGAATCGCCAAGCTGAGCTCTGGGCGGACTGCATGATTAGCTTCGGCGTTAAAAGCTATCAAATAATAAAGGAGTGCAATAAGTCATTCGGGTAGCCGGACACTTACGATGTTGCCAGGGGCTTGACCCTGGGTGGCCAGTCCTCCCCGCCGTCTTCGGCGTCGGGGGCGTAGTCTGGCAGAAGGGTCTTCCCCTTCTTAGACCCTCCGGCTTCCCCAGTTGGGGCGGCCTTTCTCTTCTTTCCTCCCCCCGTTGGAGGGGGAGAGGCATCTTCTTCTTCCTCCTCCTCCTCGTCTTCGGAGGCGGAGGGTGCGTTGGGGCCGTCGGGCAAATCCGACGACACTGGGCACCGGGAACTCTTTCGGGTCCCCGTGGCCTTCTCCTTGGCCTTCTTCTCCGGCACCACTTGAGGTGCCGGAACCAGTAGCTTCGCTAAGTGTGCGTCTACTGGGCCTTCGGGCAAAGGGGCCGGACAATCGAACTGTCCGGATGTCCTCTTCCAGTCCTGTCAAAGGAAGGGGAGTTTAGATCCCACATAAAGTCACACTATGAAATTCGGGTATCCCGTAAGGGACTAAATGTAAGCTTACTTCGGAGGCTTGACGTTTGGCGCAAAATCCGCGATCCTCGGTGATGGGAGGGGAGACCTAGGAACTCTTGAAAAGCACCTTCCAGGCGTCCTCGTGCTTCGTTTCGAAGAGCCGAGATAGAGTCTGGTGCCGGGCCGAGTCGAACTCCCACAAATTGAAGTCCCGTCGTTGACACGGGAGGATCCGGCGGAAGAGCATGACCTGGACCACGTTGACGAGCTTGACCTTCTTGGTCACCAGGTCTCGGACGCAGGTTTGGAGTCCGGTCACCTCTTCCGGATTGCCCCACGATAGGCCCGTCTCTTTCCAAGATGTGAGCCGGGTGGGGATGCCGGATCGAAATTCGGGGGCCGCTGCCCATTTAGGGTCACGCGACTCGATGATATAAAACCACCCCGATTGCCACCCTTTGATGGTTTCCATGAAGGCACCCTCGAGCGAGGTGACGTTGGCTATCTTGCCCATCATGGCGCCTCTGCATTCCGCCTGTCGGCCTTGCACGACCTTCGGCTTGATGCTGAAGATCTTCAGCCATAGGCCAAAGTGGGGCTGGATGCGGAAGAAGGCTTCGCACACGATGATAAACACCGAGATATTGAGGATGAAGTTCGGGGCCAGATCGTGGAAGTCTAGGCCGTAGTAGAACATGAGCCCCCGGACGAACGGGTGAAGAGGAAAACCCAGTCCGCAGAGGAAATGGGGAAGAAAAACAACCCTCTCATGGGGCCTGGGGGTGGGGATGAGTTTCCCCACATCTGGGAGCCGGTGCGTGATGTCGTTAGACAAGTATCCGGCCTTCCTCAGGTTTTTGATTTGTCCCTCCGTGACGGAGGAGGCCATCCATCTACCTCCCTCTCCAGACATGGTTGGAGAAGGTTGAGGTGGGAAGTGCGGGCTTGGGCGCTGGAGCACGAGCGCGCAGGGACGGATAAGTAGAGGAGGAAGAGGGCGTGAATGGAAAGGGCGGATTCTTATCCCCTTATATGGGCGGCCAAAACTACGAGCCTCCCATCGGCCTAATAAAACTCGCTTATCTCCCAAGCGCCGCGGTTAATGGCGCGGTTGGGTTACCCACACCCGTATTGATGAGAATCCCGGAATAAGGGGACACGATCTCTGCTTTGACAAGACGTGCCAAGGAAACCGCCTCGCTAAACGCGCTGAGGTGGAACAATAAAATGAATAAAAGCCTGGCCGTGGCATGATGTCACGCCACGGAATACGTCAGCAGATCTGATTGATACAAATATTATTCTCTCTACGATGGAATGTGGGACTTATTTTGCAGAGCCGGACACTACCCTGGTGTTCAAAATCTTCTATGAAATATTCGGAGGAGGAACCGGCCTTGCAATGCCGAAGACAACTTGCGCGCCGGACTCGACGTCATTGAAGCCTGGTTCAGGGGCTACTAAGGGAGTCCTGGATTAGGGGGTGTCCGGATGGCCGGACTAAGACCTTTGGCCGGACTCCCGGACTATGAAGATACAAGATTGAAGACTCTGTCCCGTGTCCGGATGGGACTTTCCTTGGCGTGGAAGGCAAGCTTGGCGATACGATATGAAGATCTCCTCCCATTGTAACCGACTCTGTGTAACCCTAGCCCTCTCCGGTGTCTATATAAACCGGAGAGTTTTAGTCCATAGGACGAACAACAATCATACCATAGGCTAGATTCTAGGGTTTAGCCACTCCGATCTCGTGGTAGATCTACTCTTGTACTACCCATATCATCAATATTAATCAAGCAGGAGTAGGGTTTTACCTCCATCGAGAGGGCCCGAACCTGGGTAAAAACATCGTGTCCCTTGTCTCCTGTTACCATCCGCCTAGACGCACAGTTCGGGACCCCCTACCCGAGATCCGCCGGTTTTGACACTGACAAACACCTCATCCCCTTTTAATAGTATTGGCTTTTCCTATGGACTCAATGTGATCTTGGATCACTAAAATTGAAATGAAGAGTCTTGAGCTTTTGCTAATATGTGTCCTTAGCATTTTGAGGGGTCCACATCTCTAGTCCAAGCCATGCCAATCATTCAACTTTCTGAAACATTTAACTTGAATGGATGTTAGTTCAATGAGCTATATGTTGTTATGAATTACCAAAACCACCCCGGGATTAGTTGCACTTTCACTTAGTTGCGATGACCTCTAGACATAGTCCTTTCATGAGGACATCAACCGTGACAAAACAATGGCACTAGGGATACCTAGGGTTACACATGGTCAGTTGCCAATCCAGGGTTACGTGTGCCGCCAAGCCGATGCAGGTCTTGGAGTACACAACAAGTCTTCGGTAGAGTCCATCTTGATCACTCCAAAGTATGAGGCTCACGGAGTCCCTCCTTAGAGAAAGGGTGGGCCATAAGCTCGGCCCATGGACTGTGGCCGACTAGGTCGGTATGACCTAGTCCAGGACACCGTCACTACTCCTTTTCAGGATTCTAGGATCTCCTGGAACGTTTTTTTAATGTACTCCTCTAGTGTAAGTACTTGTTTAATGTATGTATCAACCTCAAGGGGGTTACCTGCATTGTAATGTTTATATCTTTTCTAATTAACCACCTTTGGTTTATTACCTTCGGCCCTGTTGATCTTTATAATTCCATATCGGTAAATTTCTTCAGTGGTATATGGTCCTTCTGACTTGGAAAGGAGTATGCGTGCAAAATTTCTGAAACGATACTTGTATAAGAGTACATTATCAACAATATTAAAATCTCATTTTTGAATTCGTTTATCATAACATATTTTAACTTTTTCTTTAACTAACTTGACATTTTCATAATATTTAGTTCTCCAGTCATCTAAAGAACCTGCTTTCCTGAGCAAGTTTGAAATCATATTTAACATATTTAATAGTCCAATAAGCTTTATGTTCTAACTCAAGAGGTAAAGGACAAGCTTTTCGGTAAACCACCTTATAAGGTGACATTCCCATGGGATTTCAAAAATAGTTCTATAAGCCCATAAAGCATCATCAAGTTTCTTAGGTCAGTTCTTTCTAAATTTGTTAATAGTCTTTTGCAAGATTAATTTGATCCCTCTATTAGTTAGTTCCTCTTGCCCACTAGACTAAGGACGATAATGTGATGCTACTCTATGGTTTACATCATATTTAGCCAAAAGTTTTCTGAGAGCGTCATGTATAAAATGTGAACCACCATCAGTCATAAGATATCTAGGAACTCCAAATATCAAAAAATAACATCCTTAAGCATACTAATGGAAGGCTTCTGATCAGCCCTTTTAGTTGGAATACCTTATATCCATTTAGTGAGATAATACACAACAACTAAAATATGAGTGTTACCATGAGAGGAAGGAAAGCGTCTCATATAATCAAAACCCCAGACATCAAAAGGTTCAATAACAAGTGAGTAATTCATAGGCATTTCTTGAAGTCTATTAATATAACCAACTCTTCGGCATTGATCACAAGATAGGGTAAACTTATAGGCATCTTTAAAGAGAGTAGGCCAATAGAAACCAGATTGTAATACCTTGTGTGCAATTCTGTCTCCAGCATGATGTCCTCTATATGGACTGAAGTTACACTTCCTTAAGATTTGTTCATGATCATGCTAAGGTATAAAATTTCTAATAATACCATCTACTCCTTCTTTATATAAATGTGGGTCGTCCCAAAAGTAATGTCTTAAGTCAAAGAAGAATTGTTTACATTGTTGATAGGTGAAGTTATTTGATACGTCCATTTTGCATCATGATTTATTACTGTTATCTGTAGGTTTTTAATCAATATAAAACTTTATGGAGCAATTCTTTAACCTTTTCTCTCTTAATATGCAAGATTTACATGAAGATGGAGATTGTCGGCAGCTAGAATTCTGGACCTGAAAAAGCTATGTGAGTGATCTATTCTGCACATCTCCAAATGAGCTGAAATTTCACAGAGACTTGTTGTGAAATAAATAAAAATTATTGGAGCAAAGAAGTACCATAGGGGGCCACCCTCATGCCCATGAGGCACCAGGGCACGCCCACCCCCCTATGCGCGCCCTGGTGGTTTGTTGGGCCCCTGGCCAGCCTCTGGTGCCCATCTTCTGGTATATAAGCACATTTACCCTAGAAAAAATAAATAAGAGCATGACTTTCAGGACAGAGTGCCGCCGTCTCAAGGAAGAACTTGGGCAGTAGCACTTTTGCTCTCCGGCAGAGCGATTCCGCCGGGGATACTTCCCTCCGGGAGGAGGACATCGAAGCCATCATCATCACCAACAACCCTCTCATCGTGGGAGGACCAATCTTCATCAACATCTTCACCAGCACCATCTCATCTCAAACCCCAGTTCATCTCTTGTATTCAATCTTTGTATCAAAACCTCAGACTGGTACCTGTGGGTTGCTAGTAGTGTTGATTACATCTTGTAGTTGATGCTAGTTGGTTTAGTTGGTAGAATATTATATGTTCAGATCCATTATGCTATTCAATACCCTTCTAATATTGGACATTCATATGATGTGTGAGTAGTCAGTTTTGTTCTTGAGGACATGGGAGAAGTCTCGTCATAAGTAATCATGTGAATTTGGTAGTTCGCCATTTTGATGATTTGTATGTAATTGATTCCCTTAAGTGTTGTTATGTGAACGTCGACTATGTGACACTTCACCATCTTTGGGCCGAAGGGAATGCATTGTGGAGTAGTAATTAGATGATGGGTTGCAAGAGTGACAAAAGCTTAAACCCTAGTTTATGCGTTATTCCGTAAGGGCTGGTTTGGATCCATATGTTTAATGCTATGGTTATATTTATCTTAATTCTTATTTGTAGTTAGGAATGCTTGCGAGAGGGGTTAATCATAAGCAGGAGGCTTTCTTAAGTAAGAACAGAACCCAAGAACCGGTCCACCCACATATCAAATTATCTAGGTAGCGAACGCGAATCAAACAAACATGATGAAAGTGACTAGATGAAATTCCCGTGTGTCCTCAAGAACGCTTAGCTTATTATAAGAGATCGTTCTGGCCTGTCCTTTGCAACAAAAAGGATTGGGCTAGCTACCTTGCTGCACCTTAGTTACAATTGCTAATTGTCACTTGTTACAAATTATTTTGCTATCAAACTACTCGTTACCGATAATTTCAGTGCTTGTAGAACTCACCTTGCTGAAAACCGCATGTCATTTCCTTCTACTCCTGGTTGGGATCGACACTCTTACTTGTCGAAAGGACTATGATTGATCCCTTATAATTGTGGGGCATTGTTATCCGGTAGATATTTAGCAACAATAAAGCTTGCATAATCAGTATACCAAGGATTTTCATGGGAGGAAGCATTAATAAAAGCTAATTGCTCATCAGAAAAACTATCATTAATAGGAATCAGAGCATCAATTATGTTTTTCAATCTAGACAAATTATCAGCTACTGGATTTTCAGCTATCTTTCTATCAACAATATGCAGATCAAACTCTTGTAATAAAAGAATCCACCTAATAAACCTAGCCTTAGCATCTTTCTTGTGATAGGGGCAAAGGTCTCGCGTCTTTCGATGATATGGTAACCATCGTTTTTAGTGGAGTGACTTTAACAATCCGACTTCGCATGTGCAAAGACATCATGTCTTAGAAATCACTAAACCAACTCCAAGAGGTCATAGACCACGCCGGAGCACGGTCAACCTGACCACGAGCGTTTATTTCCTGCGCGTAAAGGAAGAACAAGCAAGAAACTGAGATTGCAATCTGGATATTGGGAATTTGAGAGGAAGTTTTATTCATCAAAGTGGGGTTCTAAAACGTCGTGGTATGGTCGTTGGACACAAACAAAGTGCGTGCATTGCACTATGATGAACTTTAATCTAACCAAAACCCAACTCTAAAACGACGCCCTAAGGGTTGTATTTATAGGGATACAAAGGGGAATTTCGTCCACCCTTGGCAAGGTGGGACTAAATTTTGTCCTAAGTCATTTCGCCTATTAATACAAACTCTAAAAATAGTCTATTAAGTGTATTTCGAAATTACGTGGGCCTGGCACAAAAATAAGGTGGTGCAATACCTATATTAAGCTATGAACAAAATTTATGGAAGGTGGTCTTGTATACTTCGTCCATATCCTTGTCTATCATCATGGTGGCTTCAAAGTGCTGAAAAATCCACCGAAAAATCCATTTTGGTTCCCTTTGCGTGCGCCATCATCTCCGTGCTTGATTATGCTCCAATGTTGATCCATCTTGTCCACGTTCGTCCGTTCATTGGTAAGCAAAACAAATGTATCCAATTTAGGCATCATCATATTCTCATGAACATTAGAATCGATACCAAGAAACGGAAGTATCTGGTTATTTAATTGGCGTGCACGATCTCTAGTAATTGGTCAAGTATATGTAGCAGCAGGGGTTGCGGGTGTAACTATAGTAGTGATGTCCTCATCATCCTCCCCTTCTTGAATTGAAGTCATCTTGACGAAAGCTCATATTCCTCAGTGACATAAGGCTTCAAATCTACAATGTTAAAAGTTGGACTAACCCCGAAATTTTCAGGCAACTCAAGTTTATATGAATTATTATTTATTTTCTCTAACACCTTAAAAGGACCATTAGCATGTGGCATTATTTTAGATTTGTGCAAATCAGGAAATCTATCTTTGCATAAAACTAACCAAACAAGATCTCCTGGTACAAACACAATATGTATTCTACCCTTATCGCCAGCAAGTTTGTATTTACCATTCATGCGCTCGATGTTTTCCTTAGTTAACTCATGCATTTTTAAGATCAATTCAACATGTTTTTTAGCATCAAAATTAACCTTCTCTGAAGATGGAAGAGGCAACAAATCAATAGGTGCACGAGGTAGGAAACCATACACAATTTCAAAAGAGCACATCTTAGTAATGGAATGCGGCGAACGATATAAGCAAATTCAATATGAGGCCAGCATTCTTCCCAGATTTTCAGGTTATTCTTCAAAACAACCCTAAGCATAGTAGACACTGTCCTGTTGACAACTTCAGTTTGTCCATCAGTTTGGGGGTGACATGTAATACCAAAAAGCAGTTTAGTCCCCAACTTAGCTCATAAACATCTTCAAAAGTGGCTAAGAAACTTAGTATCATGATTTGAAACAATATATTTAGCACACCATGCAAACTAATAATTTCATGAAAGAAAAAATCAGCAACATTAGCAACTGCATCGCTTTTATGACATGGTATAAAGTGTGTTGTTTTAGAAAATCTATCCACGACAACGCATATGTTATCCCTCCTTTGTTTGAGGTAATCCTAAAATAAAGTCCATATATACGTCCTCCCACGGAACACTAGCTACGAGTAAATTCATATATAAACCATGAGGATGGAGTCGTCACTTAGATTTTTGACATGTAGTGGAGTGAGCAGCAAAACGCTAAACATCCTGTCTCATCTTTGGCCAAAAGAAATATGTAGCAAGTACATCCTCCATCTTCTTGACACCAAAGTGTACCATTAATCCTCCTCCATGCACCTCTGCAATAACAAAAGACAAACGGAGCTAGCTGGAATGTATAGCTTGTTAGCACAGAACAAAAGCCATCATTAATGAGAAACTTGTTCCATGTTCTTCCTTCTTTACAATTCCGCATTAAATTTGTAAATTTAGCATCATGCACATATTGATCTTTCATGGTCTCCGAACCAAATATTTTAAAGTCGAGTTGTGAAAGCATAGTATAGCAACGAGGCAATGCATCAGGAGTAACATTTTGTTTACCCTTCTTGAGTTTATTGACATAAGGGCAAGTCTCAATTAATTGAACCCATTTAGCATGTCTACAATTTAGTCTTGCTTGAATTTTAGTATGTCTCAAAGAATCATGATTAGAATGTATCACAAATTCTTCAGGCCATCAATAATGTGGCCATGTTTCTAAAGTCTGAACTAGAGCATATAATTCTTTGTCACAAGTAGAAAAGTTCAGACTAGGCCCACTAAATTTTTCAGAAAAGTATGCGACAGGTTTACCATCTTCTAATAACACACCTCCTAATCCAAATCCACTAGCATCACATTCAAACTCAAAAGTCTTATTAAAATCAGGAAGTTGGAGTAAAGGAGCATGTGTCAACTTATCTTTCAACATCGTGGAGGCTTCTTCCTAAAGAAAAGGCACATTCTTCTTTGTAATCTCATTGAGAGGTGCAGCAATGGTGCTAAAATCTCTCACAAAACACCTATGAAAACCAGGAGGCCAAGAAAACTCCTCACTTATGTGACCGTTTTGGGCTGCGACCAACTTTCATTAGCTTCAATCTTGGCTTTCTCAACTTTAGTTCCCTGTGGAGTAACAACATGACCAAGAAAAGATACTCGATTGGTGCAAAAGGTGCACTTCCCAAGGTTACCAAACAAACATGCACCACATAGAGTAGTAAAAATAGCACATAAATGTTCCAAATATTCCTCTAAAGATCTGTTATAAATCAGTATATCATCAAAATAGACTACCACAAATCATCCAATGAAAGCATGCAAAACTCTGTTCATTAATCTCATGAAAGTACTAGGTGCATCGGTTAACCCAAAATGCATGACTAACCACTCATATAAGCCAAACTTTGTTTTAAATGCAGTTTTACATTCATATCCTAATTTCATATGAATTTGATGGTATCCACTACACAAATCAACTTTGGAGAATATGGTAGAGCAACTTAATCCACCAAGCATATCATGTAGCCTAGGAATAGGTTGACGATAATGTATCATGATATTATTAATGGATTTACAATCAACACACATATGTGATGTACCATCCTTTTTCAGCACAAGGATTATGAGATTCACGTATATAACCTTTGTCGAGCAGCTCATGTACTTGACGCATAATCTCCTTCGTCTCCTTTGGATTGGTATAGTATGGCGCACAGTTGTGCAGTGATGCAGTGGGAATTAAGTCAATCTGATGCGCAATCCTTCTAATAGGTGGTAATCCCGGTGGCACATCTCGTGGAAAGACATCAGCAAACTTCTGCAAAATGTTAGTGACAGCAGAGGCACAGAGGGGGGTATGTCCTCGAATGAAAATAATGCCTCTTTGCACACAAAAGCATAGCAAGCAGATTTGCTGAAATCTTGATCATCAATATCAGATTTGGTAGCAAGTAAACATCCACTTTTCAATTTAATTTCAGAGGCAACATTAGTGATGGTTTGTTATTACGCTTCATTTTTTGCTCAAATTCTTTTGCCACAATCTGATTTTCACTCTTATTTTGCTCCTGTTTTACTTTACTAGCTCTATTAATATCATCTTTCAGAATGTGTTCAGGAAACATAGGAAGCAAAGTAATATGTGTATCCTTATGAACAATAGTATACTAATTTTTCCTACCATGGTGTCCAATTTTTTTATCGAATTGCCATGGTCTACCAAGTAATAGGGAGAATGCTTGCAAGGGTATGTAGCGATACTAAAATGCACACGAACAGTACGTGTTAGCTTAACCTTGTTGTTATTGTTGAACCATTGTATGTAGTAAGGATGAGGATGTGGTCTAGTGGTGAGAGACAACTTCTCCACCATGTCCATGCTAGCCAATTTTTTGCAACTCCCTCCATCAATGATGATGCAGACAGAATGTTCCTTCACAACTCCATTTGTATGGAACAAATTGTGCTGTTGACTTTGCTCAGGCTGTGTTATCTGCATACTCAAAATACGTTCAAAAATTAAAATTTCATACCTGGCAACATCTTCAGTAGCCATGTATTGCGTCTCTTATTCAGAATCATCTTCACCTTGTTCTTCACTTGCACTAAGAGCCAAAGTCTCCTCATCATAGTCACTCCCGGACTCATACCACCATCATCAGTAACAACCATCACACGCTTGGATGGATGCTCTCTCGCATAGTTGCCTCTTGCAACGACAACATATAGTATCATGTGTTTGCCATGGATGAAGAAGAGCTTTGTGCGGGACTAGAAGGTGTGCTCTTGGCAGATGGTGTTGGTGCTGCATGTTTTCTTGTATCACTGTTGGAGTTGGCGGTTGAAGTAGTCAGGGGTGCAACAGGACGTGTGGTACTAGAAGGCGCACGTCTTGTCCATGATGAAGATCGATCCTACACTTCACGTTCAGCTTTGCAAGCTAGATGGAATAAATGAGTGATGTTGTTATGCTCCTTATACTCTAAGATAGTTTGAATCTGTCTGATTATATTCCTCTACAATTTTTTTGCTCTGTCTTAACTGCTGCAATTTTTGAAGAAATTCACATTGATAGTATGGAGGAACCCAATGAGTATGCATAACATCTTTTAAAGTAGCCGAAGTAGTTGGGATACTATTAGGATGTGTTGTACAATGTGTGGACCACCAAATAGATGCAAACCCAATAAATTCATACACATCAGTAGTAACATGTCCATCCTCGGAATATTGTAAACATGTACAACATTGTTAAGTTTCTAATTCCCAAACAAGATATGTATCTGGAAGGTATCTAAGCTCAAATGGCGGGATATTCAATTTCAGTTTAGCAACATATTCATCATCTCGTACCTGAGGGGCTGGTGCATGCCTACGGTTTCCACGGTAGGCGCGTGGACGGCGAGGATGTTGCACGTAGTCCTGATGTGTAGCGAACACTGGACTCGTACTAGGATTGGTGGCGGAGATGAATGTGGTGGAACTCGGACTGGTGACGGATATATGTAGGGGTGGTGGAACACAGGCTTGTGGTGAATTTGTGATGGAGGTGGACTCGGATTGGCATGATGGCGGCGGATATGTGTTGAAGGTGGACTATGATTGGCAGGATGACGGTGGATATGTGGTGGTGTATATGGGCTCGGATTGGTGGAGGATATGTGATAATGGTATATGCATGGCAGCGGCGATGAAGATGGTGCGGCGACTGCGTGACAACGTGTGAACAGAACTCGAAACTCTAAGGGACTAGATGCTAAGACCAGCAACTCGACAAGATGATGAAACCGCAAATTCAACAAAGCAAAACCGCTAAAAAGATTATGCAAAGGCTCAGGGTGGTTCGGATAGGATGATATAACACTATTTTTTGCCTTTTTCATGGACTGTAGGTAAGAAAAACATATGTGATCTAGACTACAAAAACCTAGAAAACTCTCACCGAGCAACCTAGAAATCCGATACCACTTGATAGGGCAAAGGCGTCCCATATTTCAATGAGATGGTAACTATAGTTTTTGATGGAGTAGACTTTGATGATCTGACTACGAACATACGAAGACGTCGCATCTTAGCAATTGCTAAACCAACGCTGAGATGTTATTGACCATGCCGGAGCATGATCAACCTGACCACGAGAATGTATTTCCTGCACACAAATGAAGAATAAGCAAGAAACTAAGATTGCAATCTGGATATTGCGAATTAAAGAGTATAGTATTATTATCAAAGTGGGGTGATTAAATGTCGTGGCCTGGTCGTTGGACACAAAGGAAGTACGCGCATTGCACTATGGGAAACTTTAATCTAAACAAAATCCAACTCTAAAACGATGCCATAAGGGTTGTACGCGTGTTCCACGATGGCGCTCCACTATGACTCTAAAAACAGCCTAGTAAGTGTATACCGAAATTACATGGGCCTGGCCCGAATTAAGGTGGTGCAACACCTATATTAAGTTTTGGACAAAATTTATGAAAGGTCATCTTTTATATTTTGTCCATGTCCTTGTATGTCGTCATGGTGGCTTCAAAGTGCTTAAAACTTCACCGCAAACTCCGTCCTTGTTTCCCTTGCGCGCGCCGTCATCTTCATGCTTGATCATGCTACAATGTTCATCCTTTTTGTCCATGTTGGGCCCTTCATTTGTAAGCAATACAAATGTATCCAATTTAGGGAACATCATATTCTCATGAACATTAGAATCTATACCGAGAAACGAAAGTACATGGTAATTTAATTGGCGTGCGCGAGCTCTAGTAATTGGTCCAGTATATGTAGCAATAGGGGTTCTGGGTGTAACTGTAGTAGTGATGTCCTCATCATCTTGTCCACAATTTTTTTAATAGAAATGTGATCAATATGAATAGTTACTTTAGAATCAACAATATAAGTTCTAAAATTATCACAAACAAAGATAGCTACCAAAAATCTTTTTCAGCAGTAATATAATTTCTTTGGACACTCTCCAAAGTCTTATTAGCATAATGAATACCACTTAATTTCTTATCAACTCTTTGACCAAGGATAACCCCTACAACATAAAGTAGCATCACACATAATTTCAAATGCTAAATTCCAATAATGTGGTTGAACAATAGGTGCAGTAATCAAAGATTTTTTAAGAATTTCGAAGGAATCTCCACAATCATCATCAAAAACAAATGGAACATATTTTTGCGAAAGATTTAGAACATGCGTTCCATGTTTAGTTTGGTACTAGAACTTTAAAAATACGGTTTTGTGATCACTTAACTTGACTCAAGCGTGCAGATAAGGTCATATTGTATGTCCGCGTATCCATGTGCATGGCCCCACAAAAAACCCTCGCATTTTTTATTTACAGAAATCCCCGGCCATAGTACTACACATATATTCAAAAATTAACAACAAAAAAGTGTCAGCCGGGACTGAGACCCGCAACCAACTATTTTTGCAGGAAACATTCTAGCAAAAACACCCATCAGGTCCTGATACCTAATATCAATAACAAATTTACATGTATTGAACGAGGACTGACATGGAGTTTGAATGGGCTGTGGATATTGCTGCCCATTTTGTGCGCGCAATTTTTTTAAGATATTCGCAAAACCTAAGGAATAAATTTATTTTAAATATTCATGTGTTAAAAATATTATACATACAAAGGATGATTTGTAATAAAAACATTTAAGTATAAACCTAAGTATTATATATAAAATATTTAGTAAAACGTAAGTAATAATTTTGTAAGATATTTGCAAACATAAGTAATAAAATTATGTTCAAATACTTGTATGTTGAAAATACTATACAAATAGACAATGATTAGTAATTAAAAACATTTAAATATAAACCCGTGTATTATATAGAAAATATTTAGTTAACACACATTGAAAAGGATTATTAAATAAATACGTTTAACGAATCCAAAAAATATATACGCATGATGCTCGTATTTACATTACTCAAAATGATGACAACAAACACTTACTAAATATTTATGAATATTCACTTGTGTATAATACTTACTCATGACTTATATTCAAAAATATTATATAATTTAAATATTAGACACCACTGAATATTCATATTAATAGTTTAAATTTCAAATTATGAATATTTCTAATTAGACAACATTGAACTATAGAAATGTGTGTATAATTATTGAAACATTTTGTATAATTAAATAATAATTTTACATGGTATACTCAAAAACAAAATATTTAATACGCATATTTATATTAACACACATTTTTATATAATACTCATGTTTATAAAATATTTTACTAAATACTTAATATAAAATACATAGATTTATATTTGTAAGTTTTTATTTACTAATCATCCTCTATATGTATAATATTTTTAACACACAAATATTTGAACATAATATTACTTACGGTTTACTAAATATGTTATATGTAGTATTGTCGGCATTCTAGGATCGGGGGTAACCAGACCTGCCTGCCTGCGGCCCAGCGCGTGGCCCCATAGACGGCCTGGTACGGCCCAGCTACAAGACTCCACGAACAAGACCCTCGCGAGGGCCCCGGGCCTCGCGAGGCGAACGACACCAGGACCTCCCGAGGAGCAGCTCCCCAAGGCTGTCTCTCGAGGAGAGGATATCGCTATGTAGGTACCCCCCCCCCCCTCATGAGGCTCACGATGACGTGAGCCATGACGACCAAGGCCAAGCAGGCGCTAGCGGGCGCAGTCTAGGACAATTTCCTCTTTTGTGCTAAGGAGTCAATGACAAGCGCGGGTTCCCGAGGAATCCCCCTAAAGGTTTCCATTCCGGTGGAACAAAACCAAGACCACGGGCTCGGCAGGACGGAGATCATCACCGAGCCCATAGCCACTTCATGACCAGAAGCTTTGCAGGCGAAGACCACCTTTCGTCAGGATAATATGTACTCTTGTCCCCCTTCGAAATTGGTCACTGTGGTATTCCTTCCCGCCTAAGTTATGAGGGAAGAGAACCGGGCCTAGTATAAGTACATCACTACTGCAGGATGGTCCAAACGCGATAGTCGAATTAGAGACACTTTGATGAAACTGTGTGCGATGCATCAATCACAAACGGCGATGTAATAAAAGTGTTAAAAAAGATGCACAATGTTTGCGATGGCGGCAACATCAAACACAGTTCATATTAGAGTTGCTTGTGCGATGAGTGGCAAACGGTTAATCCAGAAGAACTGTTTGCGATGATGCAGAACAACAGAAATGGATAGCCAGATTAGGGCGTGTGCGGTATATGGCATACAGTTCACTAGGATGAACTATCTGTGATTAGGCAACACAATGGAAACGGTTCAACTAAACAAGATGTGTGTGATAGGCGGTAAACAGGTCCGTAATCAGAAATGTGTGCGAAGACCAATAATAACACAGACGATTGCTCTTAATAATGTTGGGGAACGTTGCAGAAAATAAAAAAATTCTACGCTTCACCAACATCAATCTATGGAGTCATCTAGCAACGAGAGAGAGAGAGGAGTGCATCTACATACCCTTGTAGATCGCGAGCGGAAGCGTTCAAGAGAACGGGGTTGAGGGAGTCGTACTCGTCATGATCCAAATCACCGAAGATCCTAGTGCCGAACAGACGGCACCTCCGCGTTCAACACACGTACGGTTGGGGAATACGTCTCCTCCTTTTTGATCCAGCAAGGTGGAAGGAGAGGTTGATGGAGATCCAGCAGCACAACGGCGTGGTGGTGGAAGTAGCGGCGATCTCGGCAGGGCTTCGCCAAGCTCAGCGAGAGGGAGAGGTGGTACGGGAGGAGAGGGAGGCGCCAGGGACTAGGGTGTGTCTGCCCTCCCTCCCCTCCTCTTTATATAGGGGCCCTAGGGGGTGCGCCGGCCCCCTAGAGATCCCATCTCAAGGGGGGGTGGCGGCCAAGGGGGGGAACTTGCCCCCCAAGCCAAGTGGGGCGCCCCCACCCCTAGGGTTTCCAACCCTAGGCGCAAGGGGAGGCCCAAGGGGGTGCACTAGCCCACCAGGGGCTGGTTCCCTTCCCTCTTCAGCCCACGAGGCCCCCCGGGATAGGTGGTCCCACCCGGTGGACCCCCGGGACCCTTCCGGTGGTCCCGGTACAATACCGGTGACCCCCAAAACTTTGTCGGTGGCCGAAACTGGACTTCCGATATACAATTCTTCACCTCCGGACCATTCCGGAACTGCTCGTGACGTCCGGCATCTCATCCGGGACTCCGAACAACTTTTGGATTACCGCATACTAATATCTATACAACCCTAGCGTCACCGAACCTTAATTGTGTAGACCCTACGGGTTCGGGAATCACGCTGACATGATCGAGACAGTTCTCCGGCCAATAACCAACAACGGGATCTGGATACCCATGTTGGCTCCCACATGTTCCACGATGATCTCATCGAATGAACCACAATGTCGAGGATTCAAGTAATCCCGTATACAATTCCCTTTGTCAATCGGTACGTTACTTACCCGAGATTAGATCGTCGGTATCCCAATACCTCGTTCAATCTCGTTACCGGAAGTCACTTCACTCGTACCATAATGCATGATCCCGTGACCAAACACTTGGTCACATTGAGCTCATTATGATGATGCATTACCGAGTGGGCCCAGAGATACCTCTCCGTCATACAGAGTGACAAATCCCAGTCTCGATCCGTGTCAACCCAACAGATACTTTCGGGGATACTTGTAGTATACCTTTATAGTCACCCAGTTACGTTCTGACATTTGGTACACGCAAAGCACTCCTACGATATCCGGGAGTTACACGATCTCATGGTCTAAGGAAATGATACTTGACATTGAAAAAGCTCTAGCAAATGAACTACAGGATCTTGTGCTATGCTTAGGATTGGGTCTTGTCCATCACATCATTCTCCTAATGATGTGATCCCGTTATCAATGACATCCATTGTCCATAGTCAGGATACCATGACTATCTGTTGATCAACGAACTAGTCAACTAGAGGCTCACTAGGGACATGTTGTGGTATATGTATTCACACATGTATTACGATTTCCGGATAACACAATTATAGCATGAACAATAGACAATTATCATGAACAAGGAAATATAATAATAACCATTTTATTATTGCCTCTAGGGCATATTTCCAACAAATAAGCCATGTGATTTGCTCTGTCTACAGAAGAATAACATGTTTGTGTGTGTGTGTGTGTACATCCAACTATATAAGTGACTATACAGATCATTCACATGCACCTCAATAAACAATGCATGCATTCTAAACTAGGCGAAACGATAGTCTGGTCATCTACTTCTTGTGACGCTGCCGCCGCTGCTCTGTGGCTCGATCCCTCGTCTGGGGCAGGAAAAATACACTTCCTCATGTCAACGATCCGCCTATACACCTCCTCATGTCAACGATCCGCCTATACACCTCGTAGCTTATGTACGTGGCCAAGTGTTGTTCATCCAGTCTCTGATGCCAGATACTGTGCCAGGCATTCTTGTCCTTCTTGCTCTCATCCTTCATCTTCATGTAGTAGGGGTCGATGATGGATGAGGCGGGGTCAACCAGGGAGTTCTATTTGTTGTTTTCGCTGCCCCAGACCTTGTAGTGGTCCTGGATGTTGACAAGATTCTAGCATTTCAATCCCGGAACCTTCAACGCTTTTAGATCGTTTGTGGTGTCCACCATAGCGAAACTGCAGTCGGAGATGTTGATAAACCTGGAGAAACTCTTGCAAGGCCTTGTGGTCAGGTGGTAGTGGTATACAAGGATGTCATGTCGCATGCACAACTGGCGACAGCAACCTTTTGATCATGCCCAGCACGACCGATGGTGTACTCGAGGTCGAAGCCGACCACTTGGTACTTGTCCTCGGCAAGCAACTGCTCCATAGTTTGGATGGAGCTCTCCACCTAGACCGGATCTTTCATGTACACCATTGAGAGGGCCTTCCCCCTCACGTGGGTGTCCACTATGTGATGCATGGTGAACTGCCCGCCGTTGTCGTCATCGGCCGCAGGTAGCACCATTGGAGCCACGGGGAGCGCCATTGGAACCGCTAGATGTCCTATATGTATGTGTTGTCTGGGTGTGCTTATTGTGTCGTGTGGCGCGAGAGATGAAGGTAAATGTCCGCAGGAATAAATGGGGGCCAAGAGGCCTAGATTCTCGGCGCGTCCGCATGATAGTTTTTGCAGCAGGTAACTGCCTCGTCGCCCCGTGCCCGGCGCAACCGCATGCACACGAAAGTGCGTGATCATGCGCTGGCCCCAAACACTGGCAGCGCGCGTGGGGGCGACGAGGGTAGAGCACCTGGAGGGACGCGAGAGCAGAGCGCGCACGGCAGGATGCCAGTAGAGAACGCCGCGGCCGCCTCAACTGCAAGCAACCACACGCATAGAGCAGTTTGAACACGCAGGAAATGGTCGCCTACAAGCCGACCGACAGTTCTGTCGCTGCGTAGAGAGCAGCCGTGTGCTACTACCTCTGTCTTGGTTTATTAATCCCCTTTATATTCTGTGCCATATTTTGCCCTTGAATTTAACCAACAAAATGTTAATGCATGTTATAAAAATTATATAACTAGAAACTATGTTCAAATACGAATCCAGCGATATAATCTTTGGCGACATGCATTCATATTTTATTAGTTAAATCCTACTTATAAACCAGGACGGGGGTATAGTAGGTAATTAAATCGCAAACTTTTTTATTAACAATATGTGTACGTGGCCTTTCGTCCTCCTCTCGCATGTCTTGTCACTCCGCTGCCACAGACGGCTTACAGCACAAGCTTGTGCACCGCGCGAGGCGTTCTTTTGGCCAAACGGTGGCTCAAAGTGGCGCCAATGAATTGTCGGTGAGCCCGTTCCCGTGCAAGATTCCCGCCCGACTCGGTGAAATCCCCCAAAATCTTAATGCTTACCGGCCTGCATATAAACCCTCACGGCCATCGAGTCCTGCATCACATTTTCCCCTCCCTCCCTTTAGCTTATCTCATCTGCTTCTCCCACAATCTCCAGTGGCACCAGTCCATCGGGGTCGCTTGGTGATACGGGGCTAACCCGGTAGTAGGCCGATCTTTCACGATTGGAGTGGGATCCCTCGAAGAAAACGATGAACACGGGGAAGAACGGGGAGAAATCACAAGGGGAAACACTCAAGAATAAGTCCAAATCACACATCCACTAGACAATCAAACACACAAGATCACAAGGTACATGAACAACAAAGGGAAAGATACAAGGTAAGGTTCATCGCCAAGAGGAGGTCTTGATGATATCCTAGATGGATCTTCCCACAAGGGGGTCTTGATGATATCCCGCAGGATCTTCTCACATGGAGGTCTTGAACTCCATGGGAGTGGTAGTCTCTCTCTCTCTCAAGAGTAGAGGTAGGAGCAAAGCTCACCTAAGAATGAGCTATCATATTTGCTCACCCTAACTAGGAGGAGGGGGAGGAGTATATATAGGCTAGTCCACGAAGGGGTAAGTGAGGAGGGGATACATGGGCCTCAGGCCCGCCTCTGCGCGCAGGCAGGCGCCGGATGTCCGGGCTGGGGCCTGGATGTCCGGGATCTCGTGAGACGCCGGATGTCCGAAGCGGTTGGCGAGATGTCCGGCCCGAAGTGGCCAAGCTACTGGATAGGGGCGCCGGATTTCCGGGCTTATGGCCGGATGTCCGGGCTGTCGGGAGGCGCCGGATGTCTGGGCTTGCGGGCCGGATGTCCGGGGCCTGTAGGTACTTGGCGGCTGGGCGGCTGCTGTGGGTGAAGCTCCAGGGGCCGGATGTCCGGGGTCCTGGCCGGATGTCCGGGTCCTGGGGGTTGTCTCCATCTTCTTTCGTCGTCGCTTCCAAGCTTCCCTCGCGGATGGTGTAGTTGTTCCTTGGTGCTTGCACTCCTCCTCAACATCCGTGAAGCTCCGACAATACCTATGCATGCACATGAGAGAAGTGTCAAGTAGTATACCATCCTCGAAGGGCTCAAGTGAGCATGTATAAAGGAGAAGATTCACCTTTGAGTATGTGAAGTAGAGGTCGCACGTGTCACCTGCCAAACGGACTCTTGACATGGTGATGACCGTAGGATGCTCCGCATCATCCCCTCCCCCTTCGAAAAGATCCGACTTTGGATCGAAAACCAAATCACCATGGGAAAGAGATGGCGGTGCCGTGTCGAAGTGGTTGGTCACCAAGCACTCATCATCTTGAAACTCGAAATGGGCACTCTCCAATGTCGCACCGTCTAGTGATTCCTTCAAAAGAAGCAAGAACAACAAACACTTGGAAAAACAAATGTGGTTAGCGTTAGTGCAAAACCAAGCATTCAAGAGGTGATTCACCAAACAAGTGTCGTCATGAAGCATAGCATCGGGTGTGACAAAGGATTGTGACATGGCATGTAAGCATATAAATTGAGCACAAGCAAAGATATCATGGGGACAAGTATGCAAATGTGAGGTAGTGATGCAAATATGTGTGACAAGAGAATAAGCATCTACCTCAAGTTCATAGCAAGCATTCACAAATTGCTCAATGAAAGGTCTATGGTAGGCATAAGAATCATTCACAACACCAAATAAAATGAAGGGTCTAAACACATGGGTCAAGTGCAAGACAATCGAAGCATAATGTGCATAGGGTGTAGTGAATATAGTGTGGCACTCAACACAATAGAAAGAGCAATTGTTCATCATGTGTGAGGCAATCAAGTCAAGCATGTGACGAGCAATGGGACATGGCATATGTGAGGAAATGATATTGGTGCAACCAACCATATGATAGTAGCAAGTAGACCAAGAACTGGATGCAACACACAAGGTATATATATGATGAAGCATGAAAATGTGGCAATCATAGGTGAAAGCAATATCTCAAACATGTGTGCAAATGGTGCAAGCAACACATGAAGTATGATCCACAATATCCAAGCTCAAGAAGGATGTCACCTTGAAAGCATTTCCTTGTGCATTCTTCACAATGCCGAAGTGGAAGCAAATACGGTGTAGAAGCGAGTCGTGGTAGAATGTATGAGGCTCGCTCTCAAGATCTCGAATGGTCAACTCACATGAAGTGGAAGTCGACACAAAGTCCAAGTATCCTACACATGCACAAAACAAAACAAAGAACGTATGCGCATGGTAGATAAACACATCATCCATCATGATGGTTCTCATCTTTTGCACAAAACCATTCGAAGCACAAGTGCATGAATAATATGATGCAACAATGGCTAAATTCATGGCACTAGGTATATGGTGCAAATAAGTATGACAAGCATGCTTCACAAGAATTATGTCAAAATCTCCAAATATATGCGAGAATGCTATGGGGGCAATCTCATGAGAAATAAGATGATCATTGTTGGACTCAATACATGGCAAATCTAGCATGAGAGAGGCAACACATGGAGATATATGACAAGAAGCAATATGATTCATGTGCAAAGCATATAGATGGTTGTCATCAACCGCATGAAATGAGCAAGTATGAATCATTGGTGATGCAACATAAGCAAGCATTTTAATCAAGTCGTGCAAACTAGTGGAGCGAAGATGCAACACACTAGAGTAAATCATGGCAATCATGTCATGTGAGCAAATAATAGGCATAGAAAATGCACATGACATATCGCAAGCACGAACACTAAGCAAGATGAAAGTATCATCATAGGAATTGGTCATGAATAGAACATGGCAATAACAAGTGATATCTCCACCAAGCTTGCAAATACACATACAAGTATGAGAATCAATCATCATGTGTAATGCAAAGCATGGGTCACAAATGCATGTCAAAGGCATAGGAATGAGCATATCATGCAAAGTGAACATGGCAAGATGGGCATATGATATGTAATGAACAATAACCTATAGCCAAGTGAGGGCCATGTAGAAGGAATGCGCGAAGTCGTTGCGTGAAGAGAGCTGTGGGAAAGACAATCCATGGGATCCCAAACCATCGTTGCTCTCTAGAGCTCGTTTTGTCAACTCATGGGATTGCAAGGTTGACAAGTATTCATGGGTACCTACACAAAAGAGACACAGACCAAAGAATTGTGCACGTGGTAAATGTACACATCATCCATCATGATGTGTATGTGCACATGTGAGTTAGCACAAGATAAGCATCGCTCAAAGAAATTTCATGCATGGTATATGAACATGTCATCCATCATGAAAGAATAGTTATTGTGTATGACACAATGGGGACACAAATTGAGAATGCAAGTATATGGCGCATAAATAGCATGTTTATTCATGGGGAGCATATGGTGCACACAAGTATTGGGATCATGCAATGAATGGGGTGGATCAAAATCTCCTAAAATGCATGAGGAAACTATGGGGGTCTCCTCATGAGTAATATCACATGGAGAAAATGGACAACATCCAAAAGAATGCATATCCGAAGCTAGGTTAGCATGGCATGGCATATGAGATAAATTATGCAAAGGGAGCATATCAATATCATCACAAGAAAAACAAATGCCAATAACCATGGGCTTGTCATCTATGCCATATGTGCAAATTGGGTTTATTTTAATGGCATATGCATAGTCACTATGAAGAGATTGCAAATAAGACATATGGTTGATCTCATGCATAGCATATGACAAGTCAAGCGGATTAGCAAACATGATGTGACCTAAAGAATTGTCACAAGAAATCCTACGCAACATGGCATCACTACTAATAGACTCCACAAGAGAATCATCATACTCATCATAAATGGGAAAATCATCACATGGGGAAATCATACTAGCATGAAGCATGGCAATAGGTGGATCAACATTATGCAAGCAATCAATGTCAAGAATGTCCACTAGTGGGCCTAGAGCATCACCTTCACCTATGTTACCTTGTTCATTCCACTCAAGTGGTGTAGGTGGGGTGGGAAAGACCAAATGGTGGTCATCTTCATCTTGATGGAACCATGTGGGGGGTGCATCATATTCCACCATGGCCATCGTCTTATCCAAAGGGAGGACGAAATCATCGAGGATCGGCGCGTCATCATAAATGGGACCTAGCACCAAATGAAAAGACACAATAGAGGTAGAGGTCAAGTTGTTAGAAATGCAAATGGCCTCACGAGACCTATCAACTATCTCACTCTCTCTATGTGGTGGTTCACTCACTCCCTCAAAGTAGGTGCACTCAAAGTCACATATGGTGGAGTCACTCATCTCACACAAGTGGTGGGGGTTGTGGCTCTCCTCACATGGAAAGTGGGGCAACTCATCATATATGGGGCTAGTGGTGAAGTCACTCTCACTCTCAATATGGTGGCAAAAGTCACTCAAGTCATCATACATCACCATGGTTGAAGGGAAGATTCCATGGTCAACCATCTCGTCATCGTCGCCGTGGATGAAGGCCGAAGATGGCACATCATCACTCTCCTCCATGACCGAAGGGAAAATCCCATGCTCGATCATCTCGTCACCGTCGCCGTTGATGAAGGCCGAAGATGGCACATCATCACTCTCGCCTCCTAAGATGGAAGCATCATCCTTGCTCGCCACCTTATCGCTCGCCTCCAAAGCTTGGTCCTTGAGGGTCTCCGTAGTCGTACTCGTCGCCGCACCGTCTTGAAAAAGAGTCGAAGTAGACTCGGCTCCATCAATGACACAAAGAGGGATGGCGGTGAAATCAAACTTGGGAGCATCATCTTGGAGCTCTTCGGGCTTGGACATCATGGTGGTACTATCCTCATGCTCATAGTCGTAGAGCTTGGTCGCCACGAAGTGTGCTTGGGGTGGAGAAGCCTTGGCCTTCATGAGTTCTTGTTCCGCCTTGAGAGCACCAATGTAGTAGTCGTCGATGGACTTGTAGTTCTCGAGGAAGATAGTCTTGGAGATGTCGTTGTTCAATCCCATCATGAAGTCGAACTTCATCAAAATGGGGTCGTCCACGCCGGCTCGTCGCAAGGCAATCTTCATCTCCTTGAAGTACTTGTCGATGGACTTGGATCCTTGGATGGTGTTCTCCAATTGGCGTCGAAGTTGTTCCGTGTAGGTTGGAGGCACAAACTCTCGCCGCAAAGCTCTCTTCGTCTTGGGCCAACTCATGTCGTAGTACTCCGAAGGTGTGTGAAGCCACCAAGACAAGGCGTAGTCGTGGAAGTTTCTTGTGGCACACTTCACTTGATCTTCGGGACAAACTTGATGTAGCTTGAGGTAGTCGTCCATCAAACGCTCCCACTCGAGATACTCCTCGGGTTCTTGAGTCCCATAGAAAGGAATCTCATTGTCGGTGTCGAGGTCGTAGTAGCTCGTGGAAGTCGCGGACTTGAGCTTGGGGAGCTTCTCTTGAGCGTAGCCTTGGGGTGCTTGTTGGCGAAGATGTCGTATGTCCGTAGGCGAAGATGCCTTGAATTCGTTTGGCGAAGCTGCCAAGGGAGATGGTGAAGTCATTGAGTGGTTGTGGTGTTGAGCTCTTGACCTTCACGTTCTTGTTGGTGATGGTGTCGATGCCGATGTGATCTTGCCGGAGATGGTAGCTCGGAAGGATGTGCTCTTGAGCGTCTTCTCGAAGATGAGGAAGACCGCTTGTAGGACCTGATGAGGGCTTTGATCTCCTCCATTTGAGCTTGCATCTTGGCGTCGGAGTTGTTGTTCGTGGCATCGAACTCGTCGTTGTTGTTGTAGACCGAAGGTTGAAATGCCTTGCCTATCCATCACAAGACTCGAGTAGAGGTGAGTAGGAAATGAGATAAACAATACCAAGTTACCTTTTCCCAAAGTTGAGGATGTATCCCATTTCACTCAATGTGAGATGAAAGAATAGTGGAATTGGTACCGGACTTATTCACTCACACCTATTAAGTAAAGCTTATGGTAGAGCTCGGTGAGGATAGTGGCACAAAAAAAATTGATGCAAAATGTTAGCAAGAGTCAATAATGTTGAAAGAGATTCACAAATTCGCAAGCGAAACAAGTAGACCAATAGCAATATGTGGCACACGGAAACACACATACGGATAGATAAATGGGGTCGTGCAACCAAGGAATGAGCACAAAATGTGGAATCCATGGAAAACACTCGTGTTGCACAAATCAAGAGAGACGCTAGCATGATTGCTCAATAGGCGGATACGACACTTGTGCACAACCTATAAGATGTGAAATGGATAAACTTTCTATCCCAAGTATGCTATGTATGTATGGTTCCCGGAGTTTATCACACAATGATCCAAATGTTCAAGTATAATACCATATGATATATTTTGATGCTATGGCTATTGCTTACAAGCTCGTTGCTATTTCTCTTTTGCTTAAAAGCTTTATTCTTTTTTTTGTATGGCCACTTTGCACAATGCACAAACCAAGATAGCAATTGTGTATATGCGGGAACAAACTTGTGACACAAGATATGATAGCAATATATGCACCACGATGATATGGTATGTATGTTATGGGAAGTATGGATCACTAATGTGCACAAGTAACGTTGCCGGCAATACTCAAATGGCTAGTCTCGATAGGCAAGTAACGCAAAAGTAAGGCTAGGGGTTAACAATGCAATGGCAAGGGGAATATACAATGGTGTCATCGAGGTTACCGACCTTGGCGATGATGAGTGGTGGTGTTCTTGATGTCGAGCCGTTCCTAGTTAGCCGAAACACCCTAGGAAACGGAAAAACCGCAAACTCAAAATCTCAAAGGCAAATGTCAAATGGTGGTAGCGGAAAGCGGTGGTGGTTTGCACTTGGCAATGCGGAAGTGGAGTGATGGCTATACACGTGTTGGAGTTGAAGTTGCCATCCCTAAGTAGCCGAAACACCTAAGGAGACACAACTCATAACACAAACAAAATGGGTTAAGTTGTGGTGGCGGAAGTGTATGGTGGGCACGTCTATGTGGAAATAGTGGTGGTGGTTGATGAAGAAGCAATCGTCCCTAAGTAGCCGAAACACCTTAGGAGACTCTAATCACTACTCAAACAACCTCAAATGCAATGGGGTGCAATATGGGTTAGGTTTCGGAAGTCGGTGGTGGTAATACGGATGATATGGTGGAGGGCCTAGGCAAACTTGCCAAATTTCCAAAATATTGATGGAGTCGAATGGTGATGGTGGTATTTTTGTGGGAAGGGGGATGTCAAGAGCTTCAAAACGAGCTAAAGAACGTCAAAATCGGACTCCGGATGAATTAGTTATGGTCAAAACGGTGAAACACGGAAGGCTGAAATGCCAGGGACCGGATATCCGGGGGTAGGGGCCGGATTTCCGGGGGTGTATGTCCAGAACCGTGCAGATTTGGTGCTCCAGGGCCCGGATGTCCGGCTTGGGGCCCGGATGTCCGGCCTGAGGCCCGGTTGTCCGGCCCGACGATTCCAGATCTCGTTTGGGGCGGAAATTTTCGAATTGGGGGCGGAAATTGATGATTTCGGAGGCAAAATTTGATGGATTTCGTGGATGGAAGATGGGGAAACTTGGGGGAAAGCTAGATCCACTTGAAACCAAGCAAATCCATGGATCAAAATCAACAAAACATCATCAAACCAACAAATCACAAAAAAAATTGAGGCTATTTTTGGTGGGGATTTTTGAAATTTAGGATGGAATCAAGCAAAAGAAGGCTAGAAAATAGTGGGAGGGACTCCAAAAACATGATCAACGTGGCTCATGATACCATATGATACGGGGCTAACCCGGTGTAGGCCGATCTTTCACGATTGGAGTGGGATCCCTCGAAGAACACGATGAACACGGGGAAGAACGGGGAGAAATCACAAGGGGAAACACTCAAGAACAAGTCCAAATCACACACCCACTAGACAATCAAACACACAAGATCACAAGGTACATGAACAACAAAGGGAAAGATACAAGGTAAGGTTCATCCCCAAGAGGAGGTCTTGATGGTATCCTAGATGGATCTTCCCACAAGGGGGTCTTGATGATATCCCACAGGATCTTCTCACATGGAGGTCTTGAACTCCATCGGAGTGGTAGTCTCTCTCTCTCAAGAGTAGAGGTAGGAGAAAAGCTCACCTAAGAATGAGCTATCATATTTGCTCACCCTAACTAGGAGGAGGGGGAGGAGTATATATAGGCTAGTCCACGAATGGGTAAGTGAGGAGGGGATACATGGGCCTCAGGCCCGTCTCTGCGCGCAGGCAGGCGCCGGATGTCTGGGCTGGGACCCAGATGTCCGGGCTCTCATGAGATGCCAGATGTCCGGAGCGGTTGGCCGGATGTCTTGCCCGAAGTGGCCAAGCTACTGGATAGGGGCGCCGGATTTCCGGGCTTATGGCGGGATGTCCGGGTTGTCGGGAGGCGCCGGATGTCCGGCCTTGCGGGCCGGATGTCCGGGGCCTGTAGGTACTTGGCGGCTGGGCGGCTGCTGTGGGTGAAGCTCCAGGGGCCGGATGTCCGGGGTCCTGGCCGGATGTCCGGGTCCTGGGGGTTGTCTCCATCTTCTTTCGTCGTCGCTTCCAGGCTTCCCTCGCGGATGGTGTAGTTGTTCCTTGGCGCTTGCACTCCTCCTCAACATCCGTGAAGCTCCGACAATACCTATGCATGCACACGGGAGAAGTGTCAAGTAGTATACCATCCTCGAAGGGCTCAAGTGAGCACGTATAAAGGAGAAGATTCACCTTTGAGTATGTGAAGTAGAGGTCGCACGTGTCACTTGCCAAACGGACTCTTGACATGGTGATGACCGTAGGATGCTCCGCATCACTTGGCCACTCCACCATATCAAAGGCAGCTCCAGCTGGGCGGCTACACCGCAGCGGTGGTGCAGTCCCCGACATAGTGTAGTGAACGTGGCGTTCCTGTTGGGTGTGCACGGAACACCCACCACACGCTCCACCTCCGCATCCCGTCGGTAGCTGTTGCCGGCTGCTGTTGCCGCCACCTGTGACGCCGTCGATTCAATTGTACACTAATCATACACGCAAATGTGTATGATTAAGATCAGGGACTCATGGGAAGATATTACAACACAACTCTAGACACAAATTAAAATAATACAAGCTTTATATTACAAGCCAGGGGCCTCGAGGGCTCGAATACATAAACTCGAATACAAAGGAGTCAGCGGAAGCAACAATATCTGAGTACAGACATAAGTTCAACAAGTCTGCCTTAAGAAGGCTAGCACCAAAGCAACATCGACCGAAAAGGCAAGGCCTCCTGTCTGGGAGCCTCCTAACTACTCCTGGTCATCAGCGTCCGTCACGTGGTAGTAGGCACCCTCGGGGTAGTAACAGTCGTCAAAGGTGGCATCTAGCTCCTGGACTCCACCATCAGGTTGCAACAACTAGAAAGAAGAAAGAAGGGGGAAAAGGGGTAGCAAAGCAACAGTGAGTACTCATCCAAAGTACTCGCAAGCAAGGATCTACACTACTTATGCATCAGTATCAATGAAAGGGGTAGTATCTGTGGACTAACTGGAGAATGACAGAATAAGAAGGGGAGAAGCTAGTCCTATCAAAGACTAGCATCTTCTGGAAACCACCATCTTGCAGCAACATGAGGGAGTAGAGTAGTATAACATAAGTCATATTTATGTTGTTGTATCAATGCTCCGGGATCCTTTCTCGACTCCCAAAGCAACATATCCAAATCATGCCTCAGCACCCAGTTCAAGTTGTATCGATCGGGATACAACTCCGAGTGTCCGTTACCGTAGGACATGCTATCAATAGATGTTTTCTTCCCTGCAGGGGTGCACCAACTTACCCACCATGCTCGATTAACTCTGGTCGGACACACTTTCCTGGGTCATGCCCGGCCTCGGCCAAACAATTCGCCGCAACCCGACCTAGGCTTAATAGAGAGGTCAGCATGCTGGTCTAAACCTATGCCCCAGGGGTCATGGGCCATCGCCCCGGGAACTCCTGCACGTTGCGTACGCGGCCGGTGAGCAAACCTAGCTACCTCCTTCAAAAAGGAAGGTGCTTACCAGTCCAACCCAGCGCGCGCCACTCAGTCGCTGACGTCTATTAAGCTTCGGCTGATGCATACGACGCAGAACACCCATACTATGCCCATGTGATGGTTAGTGCTATCAGGCCAGAGGCCGCTCAGATCAAATATCCAAATTGTAGTGGATTAGTAACGCGCGGTAACAAGCAGAGACTCACGAAAGAAGTGACCCCATTACCCCGTCTCGAGGACTTGCGACAAGGGCTAGGAATGCCCGGCCACTCCTTGTAATTATCTCGCGGTCCCCTTCCAGGTCAACCCCACTCCACATCACTCGCAATTAAGCTCACGCAGTACCCCTCAGGGCCAACCCGTCTTTAGTAACCTGGTTCAGTGTAAAGTCATAGTAACCATAGTAACTGTGTGTCTAACACCAAGGGGAACCCTGAGGATCCACCCCCGGTGGATTCCCCTCAATGTAATTATCAAGGTGAACTGAAGAGGAACCACCCTCGAGGTCCACACTTGAGGGGTTGCACGACAGAGTCGTATTGGAAGTGGTTAAGGCGGAATCACCCTCGATGACCACGACCGAATAACTACACTACAGGGTTAACATCAGAAGTGCTGATGAGGTCTCACCCTCGGCACTCGATAGTAACCCAACAGTGTCGAGCAACTAAGGGGAAGTGATGTGCGGTGCCGGGGCATGGTCTTCGATCCCATTGAGCGGGTCTTTGATGATGAAGCAGGGGCAACAAGGACAAGGTGGGGGGTCACTGATGGATCACTAACCAACCTATACTAAGAAGTTTAGGATAAGCAGGTAAGGTACAACAGCAGATACAAAAGCAGGCTATGCATCAGAACAGGAGAAAACAATTACAGTAGCAAAATCTAGTGCAATCATGAGAGAATTTAATGGGCGATATCGGGATGATCAAAGAGGGGGCTTGCCTGGAAACTCCCATGAAAGAGAAGAAGGGTCGTTGTCGATAAGGTCGATCACAGGGGCGGCATCAGTCTCGGGGTCTACCAGAGTGAAGAGGGGGAAGAAACAATAAATATAAAGCAAATAAAGCATCACAAAGCATAACATGGAAATATGACATGCCGGGTGTGACATAATGTATGGCTACATGATAAAGGTGAAGGGGGAATTCAACCGGGAATGTTTTCCCGGTTCCGGACCTGTGTCAGACAAATGACCGGAGGGTAATGTTCCATGTTCAGATATTTAGAGACATCTGACAGGTAAACGGACCGCATATTCAGATTCATCTCGTCGTTCTAAGCAACTTTCATGTATAAAGTTTTTCTATCCGAGCTACGGTTTATTATTTATGATTTTCTAAAGTTTTAAATGTTTTCTAAAATTATTTAAATTAACAAAATTAACAGAATAGGAATATGACGTCAGCATGACATGGAGATGACGACAACAGTCAATAGTCGCTCTGACCAGGTCAATCCTGACTAGTGGGTCCCACATGTCAGCGATTGTGGCACTAACAGTGGATTAAAATGACTAACAATACTAGTTAGAGGTGTGGGCCCCATTAGTCAGTGACTATTTAGTTTAACTAATTATTTTTATTAATAAAAATGTTTAATTGGAACAGAGGGGGCCCACATGTCATGCACAGTAACTGCGTTAACCAGAGTAAACGTGGTCAACTGGGGTGCCGGGGTGTAACGCCCCGGATACAACTTTCCATATTCGTAACTCCAACTCTTGCCTTTTCTGGAGATGTGATATGTTATTTCCTCCGTGGTTGGGTTTTGTCTGTTGTTTTTCATTTTGTTCTTGTTATGCATCTCATCTCATAGCATCATGCGCATTGCATCAGCATCGTTTTCATAAAACTTGCATCCGTCCGGGTTTCCCCGGTTCTCTCCGTTGTCCGTTCTGAGCCTGACCACACTCGCACGCGCCCGCGGCACCTCCGAAATATTATTTTATAAGTGGCATAAAAATGTTCTCGGAATAGGATGCAACTTGGCGTGCGATCTTATTATAGTGTAGACAGAGCGCCTGTCAAGTTTCGTCACATTCGGAGCTCGTTTGATAGCCCAACCGTTAAATATATAGCGGCACCGTTGCCGGTATTTACGTCAGACATTTTCGGTCTCTGGAAACTGTTGCCGGGCTGCCTTCTCCTCTCTCTTCTCAGCCCAACCCCCTCTTTGCACAACCACACACCCCTCGCGCGAGCGTCCGAAACTGCCCCGAACCTGACCCGCTCAGTCATTACCGTTGAATTCAGAAAATCCCCAAACATCCTGAAAACATCTCCGTTTTCTTAATTGGGCTCTCTAGCCTGTATTTTCCTCGTCCGTCCGATTTAGATCAAAGAGCCTCCATTAGTCTCCATTTAGATCCACCTGCTATATAAACCAACCTATCCCAACCCTAAATTTGAGGAGACCTGTCCCATCCTCCCAGCCGTGCCGCCACTACAACAAATCCCCATTGGGATCCACCCCTCCCCAACCATCGCTCACCGCAGCACCAGATTCAGGTCCCCTGCCTCGTCCCCTTTGCACCACCAGCCAAGCCCTCCTCTTCGTCTCCCGAGCGCGCCCGTCCTCGCAGCCCCGCGTTAGAAGCTCCTTCCCCGCGTCGTCATCCTCCTTCTTCCCCGTAGCCTCCCCGCCCTCCTCGTTGACGCACGGAGACGAGCTCCTCTGGAAGACCAGCAAGCGGCGCCGCCCCTCGCAGATCGGCCGCAAGCCAGGAGCCGAGCACCTCCTTCCCGAGCTGCACGCCCCCGCAGCCGTTCTACCTCGCCGGACCCCTCCCGCAGACCAGCGCCACCAGGCCGTGCCCTGCTTCGTTCCTCCCCGTGCCGAGCAGCAGCTCGTTGGAGCGCAAGCTAACCCGGTCCGCCTCCCTCTGCCCATCGAAGCCACCAGGATCCTGCTTCCGCTGCGAGCAGCTCTTCCTCGCCTCCCCATGCGCTCCGGTGAGCCCTGCCGCTGCTTACCTCTCCCTTCACCTCGCGCCTTTTTTCCTTATCTCACCTCTCTGACGCTCTCTGTGTTTGTACCCAGGAGTAGCAGCCGCCATGGACGCCAGTCCCGCCACCGCCCGGATCCGTCCGCCTTCGCGCCTCCCCCGCCTTGGATCCGTGCCTCCACCAGCCGCCATCTCCTTCCTGCAGCCCCGCGCCCAAGTCCATCGCACCGTGCCTGTCCAGCCTCTGCTTCGAACAGAGGAGGAAGAGGCCTCGTTCAGCACCCGTTGACCGCGCGAGCATCGTCGCCTCCCTGCCTCACGCGGTCCAGCAAGGCCCAGCCAGCGCTAGGAGGGCCCAGACTCCTCCGCGGCCTGCCCGCTCACCCGCCAGCCGCACCGTCCCAGCGAGCCGGCCCAGATCTGCTGGCCTGCTGCCTCTCCCACCGGCTGGGCCTCAGCCCACTAGGTGAGGCCACCTCCAGCGCCTGGGCCAGCAGCCTCCAAGGCCCAGCTGGCCTCCTCTGTCGACCGGCCCAAGGCCCAGGGTGAGCAGCCCCCTGGCCTTTCCTCTATTGGGCTAGTTAGATTCGGCCTGACTCATGTTTTTTTCCCGTGCTGCGATTTTATCATTTATCCCGTGATTTACTATTTTACAGAAAAACCCCCATGCTTCATACATTTAATAACTTCATAACCGTGCATCGGTTTAAAATGGTTTAAACATGTAAATTGCTTAGAATTTTGTGTAGATTAATAATATCCCACTTTCATCCATGTTAAATATGTTTAAACTTGCTGTTTATTTAATTTTGCACCAATGCCATATTAAAATGATTTAATTCATAACTAAATAACCGTAGCTCGGTTTCTAATAAACTTTATATGTAAATGGGGTGGAAAAATGCCTAGTTTAACATGGTGATATTACTTTGCATGTTTAACAACTCTAAAGTATGGTTTAGGGCAGAACAGTACCAAAACTAAAATATGGACATGAGGATTTTCCGGAATTGTTGTTTGTTGTTTCCGGCCTCATTTAAACTTGCCTAAATAGTTAGTTTAATTATGTTTCACCCCTAGTCATGTTTACCAACATTTAATATTGTTTGGTAGCTTAAACGAGATTAAACTAAATAATTGATGTGGTGTTTCGTCAATATGCAACTCGTTGCATATTGAGCTCCACTTAATTTGTAGTGTGGTTTGTTGCACTTTGCCATGCCATGCCTCATTAAATCGGACATGCATCATACTTGATTGTGCATCATGCCATGATTATGCTCGTGTGTTTACCATGTTGTTTGCTTCTTTCTGGGTTGCCTTTGGTTTTGTTCCGGAGTTGTGAGGATTCGTTCGACTACGTCCGCTTGTCTTCTTCATGGAATCGTTCTTCTTCCTTGCGGGATTTCAGGCAAGATGACCGCTACCCTGGATCTCACTACTATCATTGCTATGCTAGTTGCTTCGTTCTATCGCTTGTTGCGCTACCTATCACCTGTTTATCAAGCCTCCCATATTGCCATGAACCTCTAACCTTTGATACCTTTCCTATGCAAACCGTTGTTTGGCTATGTTACTGCTTTTGCTCAGCCCCTCTTATAGCGTTGTTAGTTGTAGGTGAAGTTGAAGATTGCTCCATGGTGAACAGGATTTTGGTTGGGATATCACAATATCTCTTATATTATTAATGCATCTATATACTTGGTAAAGGGTGGAAGACTCGGCCTTATGCCTGGTGTTTTCTTCCACTCTTGCCGCCCTAGTTTCCGTCATACCGGTGTTATGTTCCCGGATTTTGCGTTCCTTACGCGGTCGGGTGATTTATGGGACCCCCTTGACAGTTCGCTTTGAATAAAACTCCTCCAGCAAGGCCCAACATTGGTTTTACCATTTGCCTCACCTAGCCCTTTTTTCCCTTGGGTTTACGGAGCCCGAGGGTCATCTTTATTTTAGCCCCCCCGGGCCAGTGCTTGTCTAAGTGTTGGTCCAAACCGAGCGATGTCCGGCGCCCCCTGGGCAACCAGGGTCTATGCCAACCCGTCGTCTTGCTCATCCGGTGTGCCATGAGAACGAGATATGTGCAGCTCCTATCGGGATTTGTCGGCAGAGCGGGCGGTTTTGCTGGTCTTGTTTTACCATTGTCGAAATGACTTGTAAACCGGGATTCTGAGTCTGATCGGGTCTTCCTGGGAGAAGGTATATCCTTCATTGATCGCGAGAGCTTGTCATGGGCTAAGTTGGGACACCCCTGCAGGGTGTAATCTTTCGAAAGCCGTGCATGCGGTTATAGGCAGATGGGAATTTGTTAATGTCCGGTTGTAGATAACTTGACACCAGATCCGAATTAAAACGTATCAACCGTGTGTGTAGCCGTGATGGTCTCTTTTCGGCGGAGTACGGGAAGTGAACACGGTTTCTGGGTTATGTTTGACGTAAGTAGGAGTTCAGGATCACTTCTTGATCATTGCTAGCTTCACGACCGTTCCATTTGCTCTCTTCTCGCTCTTACTTGTGCATGTTAGCCACCATATATGCTTAGTCGCTGCTGCAGCCTCACCACTTTACCCCTTCCTTACCCCTTTAAGCTTTGCTAGTCTTGATACCCATGGTAATGGGATTGTTGAGTCCTCGTGGCTCACAGATTACTACAACAACAGTTGCAGGTACAGGTTTATGCGATGATCATGACGCGAGAGCGATGCTTGCTTGCGTTGAGTTCTTCTTCTGCTTCTTCGATCAGGGATAGGTTCCAGGTCGGCAGCCTGGGCTAGCAGGGTGGATGTCGTTTGAGTTTCTGTTTGTGTTTCATCCGTAGTCGGATGGTGCTCTGATGTATCATGATGTTGTATTCATGTGGCATTGTATGCCTCTTGTATGTATCCCCATCTATTATGTAATGTTGATGTAATGATATCCACCTTGCAAAAGCGTTTCAATATGCGGGTCTATCCTTGGTGCGACCTTCGAGTTCCTTTTGGATAGGGTCGCATATTGGGCGTGACAAGTTGGTATCAGAGCCAGGTCCGACCATAGGAGCCCCCTTGATTGTTGGTCATTGTTGAGTCTAGAAGAAAACTATTTTGAGTCTTAGGATTATATATATCGGAGAGTAGGATTCTTTTTACTCCTCAGCCCCTTCGTCGCTCTGGTGAGGTCTCCTGACATAGATGTTTTTACTTTCCTCTCCTCAAATTTCACCAAAAAAATTTAGGATCACGCGGGTATCTTGGAATCGTTCCGATGGTTTTGTGACGAGAACATTGTTCTTGGTGCCTCATGTCTATTATGTGGCATTGACCCGGGGAGTTGAGCTCCGAGGTGTTGTCGTCACAATTTTATCATTGCAGTTCTGGAATACCTGAGTTTTGCCGACATCGAAAATCTCTTTTATGTAGTTGTTGGTGAGATAACCTCGACGCCACCCAGTACTGGGGAGTTCGGGAGTATTGCCATAACTCGTATAACGGATGCTTTTCGAAGGTCGAGGTACACGATTTCCGAAGGTTTCTTGGTTATGTGTTGACGGATGGATACAGCTGGATGTAGGGATTGTTAGTTTGGGTGAGATATATTGCTTCCCCTGTATCCCCAACACCAGATTGCATAACCAGAAAGTTTCGGGGGTTTATAGGTGGGAATTCAAGTAGCTCGTAGGATATCTTTCCAACAAACACATGATACGATATGGTATCTATCATATGTTTGTTCCGGCTTATTCTGCAAGCCAAATCCTTTCTTTTTGTTTTATTTGTGGTATTCGAGTTGCTTCGAAGTCAAATGTTTAATCCATACCTTTCAAGCGGTGTTCTCATATTTCTATGTGAATACTAATCCTTTTGATCATTGAGGTTGTCATGTTAATTCTTTTCCAACCGGTGCGCTTCTCTTCGAGATGATCCCATCATTCTCCCCATCCGCAAGATCAACTCTAAGTTTTCTCAACGGTGTTTGTTTCATTCATCCCAAGTTGTCTTTGTTTCCCCCACCCTCCCACCCTTTTTCTTCAAGGACTCGGATTTCTTAATCATGTATCCTTTTATTTGTGGGAAGTCTCTTCATTTTTTTCAATCAATGTTCTTATCCGGTGATTTCCCTCGTGAAGATGCTCAATAGTTTCAAGTTCATCATCCTTCATTGTTGTTTCTTCTCCGGTGGTTCCAATTCAAGCTTTCGATATTCATCATATTACTTTCCTCATTTCTAATGCTTTCTCATGTCGGTGCACCTCTTAATCATTCACCTCTCTCTGTTCTCCGGAGTGCTCAAGATATGTCAGAAGACTTGTGTTTCCATTCTTAATCCGTTCAAGCTATTTGGAGATTGTTATCTCATTTAAGCTATTTAATTCAACCGGTGCAATCTCTCTTTAAAATCATTTCCAACGGTGTTTTTATTTTAGTGGGCCCTAACCCACAGGTCTTTTCCCAGGATCTTACCTGACTCTTCGAATTATCAGGAGTGATTCCCAAATTCATTTCAAAGTTTGATGTAAGAATGAATTATCATCAGTCAAATGTCTTTCTCCAAGATCTTTCAAATTCTTTCATCGTTGGTTCAACCTCTCAAGGTTCATGGTTTCACTCGTTTGTTGAAGAAGCAACTTAGTTTACCTCTTCTCTTCCTCTTCCGTTTCTCTCCGGTGCCATCCTAGATCTCGGGACGAGATCCTCTCGTAGTGGTGGAGTGTTGTAGCGCCCCGGATACAACTTTCCATATTCGTAACTCCAACTCTTGCCTTTTCTGGAGATGCGATATGTTATTTCCTCCGTGGTTGGGTTTTGTCTGTTGTTTTGCATTTTGTTCTTGTTATGCATCTCATCTCATAGCATCATGCGCATTGCATCGGCATCGTTTTCATAAAACTTGCATCCGTCCGGGTTTCCCCAGTTCTCTCCATTGTCCGTTCTAAGCCCGACCACACTCGGACGCGCCCGCGGCACCTCCGAAATATTATTTTATAAGTGGCATAAAAATGTTCTCAGTATGGGATGCAACTTGGCGTGCGATCTTATTATAGTGTAGACAGAGCGCCTGTCAACTTTCGTCACATTCGGAGCTCGTTTGATAGCCCAACCGTTAAATATATAGCGGCACCGTTGCCGGTATTTACGTCGGACGTTTTCGGTCTCCGGAAACTATTGCCGGGCTGCGTTCTCCTCTCTCTTCTCAGCCCAACCCCCTCTTTGCACAACCACACACCCCTCGCGTGAGCGTCCGAAACTACCCCGAACCCGACCCGCTCAGTCATTACCGTTGAATTCAGATCATCCCCAAACATCCCGAAAACATCTCCGTTTTCTTAATTGGGCTCTCTAGCCTATATTTTCTTCGTCCGTTCGATTTAGATCAAAGAACCTCCATTAGTCTGCATTTAGATCCACCTCCTATATAAACCAACCTATCCCAACCCTAAATTTGAGGAGACCTGTCACATGCTCCCAGCTGCGCCGCCACTACAACAAATCCCCATCGGGATCCACCCCTCCCCAACCATCGCTCACCACCGCAACACCAGATTCAGGTCCCCTGCCTCGTCCCCTTTGCACCACCAGCCAAGCCCTCCTCTTCGTCTCCCGAGTGCGCCCGTCCTCGCAGCCCCGCGTCAGAAGCTCCTTCCCCGCGCCGTCGTCCTCATTCTTCCCCGTAGCCTCCCCGCTCTCCTCGTTGACACAGGGAGACGAGCTCCTTTGGAAGACCAGCAAGCGGCGCCGCCCCTCGCAGGTCGGCCGCAAGCCAGGAGCCGAGCTCCTCCTTCCCGAGCTGCAGGCCCCCGCAGCCGTTCTACCTCGCCGGACCCCTCCCGCAGACCAGCGCCACTAGGCCGTGCCCTGCTTCGTTCCTCCCCGTGCCGAGCAGCTCCTCATTGGAGCGCAAGCTAACCCGGTCCGCCTCCCTCTGCCCATCGAAGCCACCAGGATCCTGCTTCTGCTGCGAGCAGCTCTTCCTCGCCTCCCCATGCGCTCCGGTGAGCCCTGCCGCCGCTTGCCTCTCCCTTCGCCTTGCGCCTTTTCTCCTTATCTCACCTCTCTGACGCTCTCTGTGTTTGTACCCAGGAGTAGCAGCCGCCATGGACGCCAGTCCTGCCACCGCCCGGATCCGTCCGCCTTCGCGCCTCCCCCGCCTTGGATCCGTGCCTCCGCCAGCCGCCATCTCCTTCCTGCAGCCCCGCGCCCAAGTCCATCGCGCCGCGCCTGTCCAGCCTCTGCTTCGAGCAGAGGAGGAAGAGGCCTCGTTCAGCGCCCGTTGACCGCGCGAGCACCGTCGCCTCCCTGCCTCACGCGGTCCAGCAAGGCCCAGCCAGCGCTAGGAGGGCCCAGCCTCCTCTGCGGCCTGCCCGCTCACCCGCTAGCCGCACCATCACAGTGAGCCGGCCCAGATCTGCGGGCCTGCTGCCTCTCCCACCGGCTGGGCCTCTGCCCACTAGGTGAGGCCACCTCCAGCACCTGGGCCAGCGGCCTCCAAGGCCCAGCTGGCCTCCTCTATCGACCGGCCCAAGGCCCAGGGTGAGCAGCCCCCTGGCCTTTCCTCTATTGGGCTAGTTAGATTCGGCCTGACTCATGTTTTTTTCCCGTGCTGCGATTTTATCATTTATCCAGTGATTTACTATTTTATAGAAAAACCCCCATGCTTCATACATTTAATAACTTCATAACCGTGCATCAGTTTAAAATGGTTTAAACATGTAAATTGCTTAGAATTTTGTGTAGATTAATCATATCCCACTTTCATCCATGTTAAATATGTTTAAACTTGCTGTTTATTTAATTTTGCACCAATGCCATATTAAAATGATTTAATTCATAACTAAATAACCGTAGCTCGGTTTCTAATAAACTTTGTATGTAAATGGGGTGGAAAAATGCCTAGTTTAACATGGTGATATTACTTTGCATGTTTAACAACTCTAAAATATGGTTTAGGGCAGAACAGTACCAAAACTAAAATATGGACATGAGGATTTTCCGGAATTGTTGTTTGTTGTTTCCGGCCTCATTTAAACTTGCCTAAATAGTTAGTTTAATTATGTTTCACCCCTTGCCATGTTTAACAACATTTAATATTGTTTGGCAACTTAAACGAGATTAAACTAAATAATTGATGTGGTGTTTCGTCAATATGCAACTCGTTGCATATTGAGCTCCACTTAATTTGTAGTGTGGTTTGTTGCACTTTGCCATGCCATGCCTCATTAAATCGTACATGCATCATACTTGATTGTGCATCATGCCATGATTATGCTCGTGTGTTTACCATGTTGTTTGCTTCTTTCTGGGTTGCCTTCGGTTTTGTTCCGGAGTTGTGAGGATTCGTTCGACTACGTCCGCTTGTCTTCTTCATGGAATCGTTCTTCTTCCTTGCGGGATTTCAGGCAAGATGACCGCTACCCTGGATCTCACTACTATCATTGCTATGCTAGTTGCTTCGTTCTATCGCTTGTTGCGCTACCTATCACCTGTTTATCAAGCCTCCCATATTGCCATGAACCTCTAACCTTTGATACCTTTCCTATGCAAACCGTTGTTTGGCTATGTTACTGCTTTTGCTCAGCCCCTCTTATAGCGCTGTTAGTTGTAGGTGAAGTTGAAGATTGCTCCATGGTGAACAGGATTTTGGTTGGGATATCACAATATCTCTTATATTATTAATGCATCTATCTACTTGGTAAAGGGTGGAAGACTCGGCCTTATGCCTGGTGTTTTGTTCCACTCTTGCCGCCCTAGTTTCTGTCATACCGGTGTTATGTTCCCTGATTTTGCGTTCCTTACGCGGTCGGGTGATTTATGGGACCCCCTTGATAGTTCGCTTTGAATAAAACTCCTCCAGCAAGGCCCAACATTGGTTTACCATTTGCCTCACCTAGCCCTTTTTTCCCTTGGGTTTCTGGAGCCCGAGTGTCATCTTTATTTTAGCCCCCCCGGGCCAGTGCTTGTCTAAGTGTTGGTCCAAACCGAGCGATGTCCGGCGCCCCCTGGGAAACCAGGGTCTATGCCAACCCGTCGTCTTGCTCATCCGGTGTGCCCTGAGAACGAGATATGTGCAGCTCCTATCGGGATTTGTCGGCACAGCGAGCGGTTTTGCTGGTCTTGTTTTACCATTGTCGAAATGTCTTGTAAACCGGGATTCCGAGTCTGATCGGGTCTTCCTGGGAGAAGGTATATCCTTCGTTGATTACGAGAGCTTGTCATGGGCTAAGTTGGGACACCCCTGCAGGTTATAATCTTTCGAAAGTCGTGCCTGCAGTTATAGGCAGATGGGAATTTGTTAATATCCGGTTGTTGATAACTTGACACCAGATCCGAATTAAAACGCATCAACCGTGTGTGTAGCCATGATGGTCTCTTTTCGGCGGAGTCCGGGAAGTGAACACGATTTCTGGGTTATGTTTGATGTAAGTAGGAGTTCAGGATCATTTCTTGATCATTGCTAGCTTCACGACCGTTCCATTTGCTCTCTTCTCACTCTTACTTGCGCATGTTAGCCACCATATATGCTTAGTCGCTGCTGCAGCCTCACCACTTTACCCCTTCCTTACCCCTTTAAGCTTTGCTAGTCTTGATACCCATGGTAATGGGATTGTTGAGTCCTCGTGGCTCACAGATTACTACAACAACAGTTGCAGGTACATGTTTATGCGATGATCATGACGCGAGAGCGATGCTTGCTTGCGTTGAGTTCTTCTTTTGCTTCTTCGATCAGGGATAGGTTCCAGGTCGGCAGCCTGGGCTAGCAGGGTGGATGTCGTTTGAGTTTCTGTTTGTGTTTCATCCGTAGTCGGATGGTGCTCTGATGTATCATGATGTTGTATTCATGTGACATTGTATGCCTCTTGTATGTATCCCCATCTATTATGTAATGTTGATGTAATGATATCCACCTTGCAAAAGCGTTTCAATATGTGGGTCTATCCTTGGTGGGACCTTCGAGTTCCTTTTGGATAGGGTCGCATATTGGGCGTGACACGGGGCCTCCTGGTAGCCTCACTAGGGTGGACCACATAGGGCCATGTCGGTGCCAGGTCAACCAGCGGCCGGAGCAACGCCGGCGAGCCTACCCGCGGCGGTGCGTCACCGGAGTTGGCTGGAAAACGCGCACGGGGCACGAAAAGAGGTGCTCCTAGGCGCATTCGAACGACCACTCGTCCGTGCGTCGAGTGGTGGTGGTGGCATCGCCGAACCTGGCCGGAAACGTCGCCGGTGACGAGGTCTGTGGCGGAGCGGCTACGGTCGACGGCAGAAAAGGAGCTACAGCACGCTACAGCTCAGGCGAAAGGGCTAGGCGCATGCTGCGTGACACGGTGAGGCTAACGGGCATACGCCCGTGACCATTTGGTCATCGGAGACTCGTCGGTGACGAGCTCTGTGGCGCTGCATTCGGGTGCGCATGGTGAAAGTAGCTAGCATGCGTGCGAGGACGGCTAGAGAGATGAGGGAGGAAGAGTGGCTCACGCGATGGCCTGTGGTGGTTTAGGAGCTGTAGAGACGTCGCCGGAGCCGGGGATGAGCCACGGCAACCAGAGATGTGGACGGACGTTGAAGATGACCGCAAAGCCGACGAGGTAGGGGCTCCGAGCTCGGGGAAGTGGATGCAGTCGGCGTAGGCGGTGATAAGGAAGCTCACGGATGCGGTCGAACGAAGGGCAGCGGTCGGTGGCCACGCGCATGGCGAGGCCGTGGTGATGGCGGCGTTCGGGTGAGGGGGAAGAAGGGGATCTAGGGCGAGGGCCGAGAGGAGATGGCGTGTGGACGAGTGGGTGAGTAGATGA
>NC_041383.1:388695111-388734612 GCF_002162155.2 Triticum dicoccoides | reverse complement strand
CTACCTTATCCGCGCGGGGGCGTCGCCGATGAGGGAGTCCGGTGGCAACCGCGCCTGTAGCGGTGCGCAACCGAGGAACAGGGAGGGGGGTGTCCGGCGCGGGGAGCTGGGCCGGCTGGTGGATGTGGGCCGAGGCCCAAAGGGGACATGGGGGCTTTCTCTCTCTCTCTCTCCTCTGACTTTTCCCTTTTCTTTTTCTTTTTTGTTTTCTTTTTTTTGCTCTGTTTTGCATTTTTCTTTTAGTACCAAATGAGTTTTGTTTTGAACAAAACTTGGCACATAAAACTAACACAATGCCTTGAGATGGAACAAAAAGTTTGGGGTCAAAGGAGTTGCCTAATCAATTTTAGAATTTGAAAAGGCTAATTTAAATGCTGCTGGAGCACTGAATTAATTCCCATGGGCATTTTGGGAATTCAGAAGAGGTTGGTTTCAACATGACAGTGATTAGGGAAATTTATAGGAGAAGGTGAACATTTTAGTTTTACTGCTCAAAGAAAATAATTTATTCGACTTATTTTAAATTTGAAAAATGATTTGAATTTTGGACAAGTGGCAAGTTGCATAGTAATCACGATGATATGGCAACCATTAGGGGGAGATTACTGTAGCATGATTCTCGGGGTGTTACAAATCTCTTCCACTACAAGAAATCTCGTCCGGAGATTTAAGAGTTGGAGTAAGGGGGAAGAATTGGTTACAAAATTCTAACGAGTCTTTCCCGTCTTGGTTGGTCTTCTCGAAGAAAATTTGATCCATTACGTTGATGTCTTCATTTCTCTGCTCCCGGTCATCATGATGAAGTCGTCATCCTTTCTTTGCGAATTCCATCGTACTTACGAATAGGTAAGGGGCAGCATGACAACGATAGGATGCTATAAGGGGTAAACATCTGGGGTTATCCCATGAATGAACACATGAGTATCTCTCGAGTTGAACAAATGATACATATCGAGAGCAAAGTAAGAGGTACCATGAGAAGTTTCAAACGGGTAGGCAATCGTTCGATGCCTAATCAGAAGGTTAAAGGGGTTCAAGGAAAAAGAATAATAATGTTGCATATGATACCAGAATGAAACATGGTAAGGGATTTAACTCGTGAATTACATACAAACTCAAGCGCAAAGGATAATCCGGAATCAAGGTTGTACAGGCGAGTCAAGTTTTGACCCTATGGAACTGTGGGTTATGGGCCAACCATGTGGGTTAAAGGTAGGAAGGACGCTGACATATTGCACTGTCATGGTAGCAAGGCATGTCAGGGGATAGCCTATCGGTTATGTTGGCAACAACGTCGGTACCAAGGGCCAGGGACGAAGAGAACCGTTTTCCTGCTCGCAAGGCGAGGCAAACCAATAGGCAAAGTTCTCGTCCATCGGTGGTTACCGAAATGTCATCAATAACAATAACAGGGTCTTACTGACTGTGGTCTACACCGAGGTGTTTACACAAGCAGGGAAATATTACTGCTTATATCATATAGATCACAAGAAAGATTAACAAAACAATGGAAAGAAAAAGTGATTATCAAATTAAACACAAGTATTTGGAGTATATCCTTCACAAGGACAAGCAGAGCAGGATATACATGATAGGACACCAAGTTCAAAAGTATTTAGATAAAGGGGCGAGGAAAAATCCATGATAATACCCATTTAACGGTGTTTGAATAATAAATCAAGAAACATTTAGCATTGCGCTTCTAATGTTCTTATTGATATTCGGAGTACCATAGTCATGCTTCAGGTAGCAATAACATAGTGTTTCAAGTAAGGGTTGGATCTGAAGATCACAAGAGAAACGAAGGAAGATTTCCAAGAATATCATGGAACGTAAGGAATAACCAAACACAACCAGGTCTGTGTTCGTAGATAGTCAAGGATGTCATTGATGATATCACAATTCATCAATGGCAGGGATGGTATTTCTATCCATGAATTCAATGGACATCTCCGAGGGAGCCAAAATATTGACGGTGATCACGACGCATTTGTTGAGGGATTTAAAGAAGATGAAATAGATCAGCGATGACATCAAGTCAAAGGAATGATGAAGCGAAAGGTTATTGGAACCATAGGTACGATACAAACTCGAAATCAAGCTTGCTGTTCAAGGCGAAATGATATGACGAGGAAAATCAACATAGACTTAGCTCATTATCGAAAATTGTGCTCCGGGAAGAAGGACCAGGTAGCACAGTTAAAATTTACCACGATAATGATAAATCCGATCAGGCTAAGAATGACGAGATTGTGTTTAATTTCCCAGCAACAAATTACTAGGGGTACAGAATCACAGTGCATATTTGAATCACTTGTGAGAAGTTCTAGAGTGACGGACAATGCAGACCGGTGTAGTGACTAAAATGATGAGAGTACTAGTCCAACAAGAATTCATAAGAGATAGTGCAATGACAAGATATCCTTGAGAAACAAGGCGGGTTAATACTTGAAGCTGGAGCAGGATTGAGGTTGGAGAGATGTATTGATCTGCAGAAGACAAGTACTTTAACTTGTCTGAGAAATGGAATCAAAGGGGAACAATCATGGTCAGAACCACGGATGCAAAGGATCAAATCCTAGATATAAGATGATCTTCTACCAAGGGGATAATTAATTTTAAGAGAAGCTTCCATGATAAGATCTCCATCGTGTCCATGGGCATGAACACAAAGTTCAAGGTCGACTCCCACTTCTTCAATGCATACCATTTAATTTACTTCTCGCTTTCAGTGAAGTTGTAGTGTTGAAATGTTATCTAGCAAAACACTAGAAGAGTAAGACTCATTAAAACTCTCAGGTTCAATCGGATTACGGGAGGCATAGTTTCAACCCATAGGGCCATCTTAGGAACATATTCCACAAACTTCAGAAGTAAACAACACAAGCTCGAAAGCAAAGCATGGTTGACAAAAGAAGAGGGTAAAATTTACCAAAGGCATTATGTATCTGGGAAAGAACTTAACGAGGTTCTTTGAAAATGAAGGACATTGTCGGATGATATTCCAATAATGGATCTGGCGATCCACAACGGAGCTGATGTGAGTATCGATATTCAATAAGAAGAAGAAATAATGCAGAGGCATCGGATTTTGGAAATATCTGGTAATTTCAAAGCTTAAATGCAAAGGAATTTTGATTTCCAAATCAATGGATCCGAAGTGAACACTCTGAATAAGGATGGGTAAGTTGAATAGACTTAGGGGTACAATCGACGGCAAATTGATTGGTCGAGAACTAGCTCCTGTTCAAAATGATGTCTGAGTCGGAAGGATGAATTCTAGGATTCAACTGATGATTACGAACATTGACAGCATATTGATTCAAGGGATTCAAAATAGTAGTATCAAGGAATGTCAATGAGGATTACTTGACATATGGAACTATTCATAATGCCAGCAGGCACGAATTTCAAGAGCAAAAGGGGTGCAGAGAAATTTCGGAAGATCGATTAACAATGGGAATGATGTTACAAAGCACATGATTAGTAGGGATGAACGAATCCCTCATAAGTGTGAGGAATTATCCGCAGTGCGAAACAAGCTGCAAAGCAGAAGCACAAGTATTCTCAGATCAACAAAGGGTATTGTGGTAACTGGTAATCATCAAGAGCAATTGGGAATGATTGCATGAACGACACGCGTAAGTCGTTAACCATATGAATATAACGGTGGTAGGGAATTGCAAAGGCGGAGGTCACAAGGGTCTCGGGAAAACATCGAAGAGTATCTGCAGAATCTTCTGGTGCAGCAAGCGATCATCGGTAATGTCGGGGCTCTCCGGGAAGAAGTGGGTCCGAGAACCTAAGTGTCGGCATTAGTAAATCCATTTTAACCCGAATAGAAGAGAGATCAGAGTCCCAGAGTATAGACGAGGAGTAAAAGATCCTAATACCACCCAATGGCGATGTGGGCCCGTAAGACACACAACCATGCTAGTAAAAGTTTTGTAGTGACTAGACTCAACTTCGGCCAAGGAGTTTGAAAGGGGGCTACCTACAGACAGTCGCCTCTGATACCAACTTGTGACACCTCCGATTCAATCATACACTAATCATACACGCAAATGTGTACGATTAAGATCAGGGACTCACGGGAAGATATCACAACACAACTCTAGACACAAATTAAAATACTACAAGCTTTATATTACAAGCCATGGGCCTCGAGGGATTGAATACATAAGCTCGAATACAAACGAGTCAGCGGAAGCAACAATATCTGAGTACAGACATAAGTTCAACAAGTCTACCTTAAGAAGGCTAGCACAAAAGCAACATCGATCGAAAAGGCAAGGCCTCCTGCCTGGGAGCCTCCTAACTACTCCTGGTCGTCAGCGTCCATCACGTGGTAGTAGGCACCCTCGGGGTAGTAGCAGTCGTCAAATGTGGCATTTGGCTCCTGGACTCCACCATCTGGTTGCAACAACCAGAAAGAATAAAGAAGGGGGAAAAGGGATAGCAAAGCAACCGTGAGTACTCATCCAAAGTACTCGCAGGCAAGGATCTACACTACTTATGCATCGGTATCAATGAAAGGGGTAGTATTTGTGGACTAACTGGAGAATGCCAGAATAAGAGGGGGAGAAGCTAGTCCTATCGAAGACTAGCATCTTCTGGAAACCACCATCTTGCAGCAACATGAGGGAGTAGAGTAGTATAACATAAGTCATATTTATGTTGTTATATCAACGCTCTGGGATCCTTTCACGACTCCCAAAGCAACATATCCAAATCATGCCTCAGCACCCAGTTCTAGTTGTATCGATTGGGATACAACTCGGAGTGTCCGTTACCGTAGGACAGGCTATCGATATATAGATGTTTTGTTCCCTGGAGGGGTGCACCAACTTACCCACCATGCTCGATTAACTCCGGCCGGACACACTTTCCTGGGTCATGCCCGGCCTCAGCCAAACAATACACCGCAACCCGACCTAGGCTTAATAGAGAGGTCAACATGCCGGTCTAAACCTATGCCCCCAGGGGTCATGGGCCATCACCCCAGGAACTCCTGCACGGTGCGTACACGGCCGGTGAACAGACCTAGCTACCTCCTTCAAAAAGGCAGGTGCTTACCAGTCCAACCCGGCGCACGCCACTCAGTCGTTGTCGACTATTAAGCTTCGGCTGATGTATACGACGCAGAACGCTCATACTATGCCCACGTGATGGTTAGTGCTATCAGGCCAGAGGCCCCTCGGATCAAATATCCAAATCATAGTGGATTAGTAACGCGTGGTAACAAGCACAGACTCACGAAAGATGTGATCCCGTTGCCCCGTCTCGAGGACTTGCGACAAGGTCTAGGAATGCCCGGCCATGCCTTGTAATTATTTGGCGGGCACCTTCTAGGTCAACCCGACTCCACATCACTCGCAATTAAGCTCGCGCAGATACCCCTCAGGGCCGACCTGTCTTTAGTAATCTGGTTCACTATAAAGTCATAGTAACCATAGTAACTGTGTGTCTAACGCCAAGGGGAACCCTGAGGAACCACCCCCGGTGGATTCCCCTCGATGTACTCATCAAGGTGAACAGAAGAGGAACCACCCTCGAGGTCCACACTTGAGGGGTTGCATGACAGAGTCGTATCGGAAGTGGTTAAGGCGGAATCACCCTCGATGACCACGACCGAATAACTACACTACAGGCTTAACATCAAACGTGCTGAAGAGGTCTCACCCTCGGCACTCGATAGTAACCCAACAGTGTTGAGCAACTAAGGGGAAGTGATGTGCGGTGCCGGGGCCTGGTCTTCGATCCCGTTGAGCGGGTCTTCGATGATGAAGCAGCGGCAACAAGGACAAGGTGGGGGTGACTCATGGATCACTAACCAACCTATACTAAGCAGTTTAGGATAAGCAGGTAAGGTATAACTGTAGATACAAAAGCAGGCTATGCATCAGAATAGGAGCAACCAGTTACAGTAGCATAATCTAATGCAAGCATGAGAGAATGGAATGGGCGATACCGGGATGATCAAAGGGGGGCTTGCCTAGAAACTCCGCTGAAAGATGAGAAGGGTCGTTGTCGACGAGGTCGATCACAGGGGCGGCATCGGTCTCGGGGTCTACCGGAGTGAAGAGTGGGAAGAAACAATAAATATAAAGCAAATAAAGCATCACAAAGCATAACATGGCAATATGACATGCCGGGTGTGACCTAACATATGGCTACACGATAAAGGTGAAGAGGGAATTCAACCGGGAATGTTTTCCCGGTTCCGGACCTGTGTCAGACAAATGACCGGAGGGGAATGTTCCATGTTCAGATAGTTAGAGGCATCTGATAGGTAAACGGACCGCATATTCAGATTCGTCTCGTCGTTCTGAGCATCTTTCGTGTATAAAGTTTTTCCATTCGAGCTACAATTTATTATTTATGATTTTCTAAAGTTTTAGAGGTTTTCTGAAATTATTTAAATTAACAGAATTAACAGAATAGGAATATGACGTTAGCATGACATGGAGATGACATCAGCAGTCAACAGTCGCTCTGACCAGTGGGTCCCACATGTCAGCGATTGTGGCACTAATAGTGGATTAAAATGACTAACAATACTAGTTAGAGGTGTGGGGCCCATTAGTCAGTGACTATTTAGTTTAACTAATTATTTTATTAATAAAAACGTTAATTAGCCTAATTAAAAGAGGGGGCCCACATGTCATGCACAGTAACTGTGTTGACCAGAGTCAACGTGGTCAACTGAGGCACCGGGGCCCCCTTGTAGCCTCACTGGGGTGGCCCACATAGGGCCACGTTGGCCCGAGGTCAGCACAGCGGCCGGAGCAATGCCAGCGAGCCTACCCACGGCGGTGTGTCGCCGGAGTTGGCTGGAAAACGCGTACGGGGCACAGAAAGAGGTGCGGCTAGGCGCGTTCGAACGACCACTCATCCGCGCATCGAGTGGTGGTGGTGGCATTGCTGGACCAGGCCGAAAACGTCACCGGCGACGAGGTCCGCGGCCGAGCGGCTACGGTCGACGGCAGAAAATGAGCTACGACGTGCTACAGCTCACGCGAAAGGGCTGGGCGCGTGCTGCGCGACGCGGTGAGGCTAACGTGCATACGCCCATGACCATTTGGTCACCGGAGACTCGCCAACGACGAGCTCCGTGGCACTGCGTTCTGGTGCGCGTGGGGAAAGTAGCTAGCGCGCGTGCGAGGACGGCCAGAGAGATGAGGGAGGAAGAGAGGCTCACCAAGTGGCTCACACGATGGCCCGTGGTGGTTTAGGAGCTGCAGAGACGTCGCTGGAGCCGGGGATGAGCGGTGGCGACCGGAGATGTGGACGGAGGTTGAAGATGACCGCAAAGTCAACGAGGTAGGGGCATCGAGCTCGGGGAAGTGGACGCAGTCGGCGTAGGCGGCAATAAGGAAGCTCACGGACATGGTCGAACAAAGGGCGGCGGCCGGTGGCCACGCGCACGGCGAGGCCGTGGCGATGGCGGCGTTTGGGTGAGGGGGAAGAAGGCGATCTATGGTGAGGGCTGACAGGAGACGGCGTGTGGACGAGTGGGTGAGGGGATGAGATCGGGGGGGAGCTCGAGGGAGCGCGGGGGCTACCTTATCCGCGCGGGGCGTCGCCAGCGAGGGAGTCCGGTGGCAACCGCGCCTATAGCGGTGCGCAACCGAGGAACAGGGAGGCGGGGGTGTCCGGTGCGGGGAGCTGGGCCGGCTGGTGGATGTGGGCTGAGGCCCAAAGAGGATAGGGGGGCTTTCTCTGTCTCTCCTCTGACTTTTCCCCTTTTCTTTTTCTTTTTCCTTTTCTTTTATTAGCTTTGTTTTGCATTTTTCTTTTAGTACCAAATGAGTTTGGTTTTGAACAAAACTTGGCACATAAAACTAACACAATACCTTGAGATGGAACACAAAGTTTGGGGTCAAAGGAGTTGCCTAATCAATTTTAGAAATTGAAATGGCCAATTCAAATGCTGCTCGAGCACTAAATTAATTCCCATAGGCATTTTGGGAATTCAGAAGAGGTTGGTTTCGACATGACAGTGATCAGGGAAATTTATAGGATAAGGTGAACATTTTAGTTTTACTGCTCAAAGAAAATAATTTCTTCAACTTATTTTAAATCTGAAAAGGCTTTGAATTTTGGACAAGTGGCAAGCTGCATAGTAATCACGATGATAGGGCCACCATTAGGGGGAGATTACTGTAGCATGATTCTCGGGGTGTTACACCAGCCCACCGTCTGCCGCTGTGGCCGCCACACCACCATCGAAAGCCAGGGCGATCGCCCGCTCCGCCGAAGCGGCCCAAAGGAGGGAGGTGGTCGTCGTGGCCGCCGCCCCACTGCCGGCCACCGTGGCCATCACCCGCTCCGCCGCCACGGCCCGAAGGAGGGAGGTGGTGCTCTTGGCCACCACCCCATCATCGGCTACCGTGGCCGCTAGCCCACCGTCGACTGCCGGGGTCGCCACCCGCTCTGCCACCGCCGCACGAAGGCGTTAGGCGGAGGTGGAGGCCCGCTTCTGCGTCAGCGACCTTGCGCGCTACACCGAGTTCCTGCAGGAGGAGGAGGAGAGCCTCGTCGAGCATGCAAAGAGCCTTACCACCGCCGTGGCCGCAGCACATGCTGCCGCAGAGGCGAGGAATCAGGAGATCTACAAGGAGAACCACCGCTTCGAGAGGGGTCGCCTGGAGCGGCAGAGGCATTCAAGGTGAGCATCGTTGAAGGTGCAGCAGGGGCATGCACAATATTGCAGCTATCCAGCTCGTCGGTAGGCTCCTCCTCCTCTACCTCTTACTGAGCGCGCTCGGCAGAGCAGAGGCTGTCAGAAGTAGCATAAAGCCCATCTGTTGTAGTAGTATTTAGGGGCTATTTTGTTCAGTTCATCTGACTAGAGATGTTGTGAAACTGTACAATGTACTTATAATTAGCTAGTATATATAGTTGAACTAGCTATTTCAGTACGTGGTCGGCAACAATTGGGGAAATTTTTGTCGGTTCAGCTGTGGAGTTGAACTATTTGTATAAAGAATGACTGCTTAATCTATGAATGAAATCTATGCTTAATTACTGAATTTTAGTTGCAAAAATTCGATAGTGCTAGTGATTTTTAGCAACATATTTTGACAAATCGCAGTGTTACAAAGTTGACAAATGGCAATGTTACTAGATCAACAAATGTCAATCTTTCTAGTTTGACAAATGGCAATATACCCAAAATGACATATCCAAATCTTACCAAATTGTTTGTACGTGGTTGCACACGGGTCATCGAAAACAACCGTTTGCATTGAAGGGATGTACAAATCTTTCTCGGCACATTTTCTCTTGGCTTGGCGCCGAAGTCCGGTTTTGTATACCGTATTCAGTCTGAACCGTTTATGTTGAAGAGATGCACAAATCCTGCGCTGTGAATTTTCCCTTGACTTAAGGGGGAAGACCATAGCTCTCACTTTGCATACGGGAGTTCTATCTAAAACGTTTGTGATCAAGAGCAACAAAAATCCTGCTCGGCACATTTTCCCTTGGCTTCCTAGGGAAGCTGTTGGTTTGCATACAGGTGTTCTAACTAAAACGTTTGCGATGAGTGTTTTATATTTAAAAACCATTGAAGTTTTTTTCAAAAGAAAATCGTTTGATAAGTCTGTACATTTAGAGAGAAAAACGCAAGTTCGTTCAAACCATATCTTTCATTTAGTCACACTACGAATTTATATTCATATGATCGAGATACAACATTTAACCCAAAAAAACTATTTCCAGCGGCAGTGGAGGCGGTGTGCCGCGCCGGCGTTATCGTTGTCGTCCTCCGAGACGCCGTTGTTGAAGTCTTCAAGGAAGCACAAAATGTTCTTCACTTGGAAATCAAACATCATGTCGTTGCGCGATCGACGGGTAGGGCGTGGGAGGACGACAACTGGCGGCGCTGCGAGGTAGCGGTTGAAGGTGGCGTCCCATGCTGTTGAGGGGGGCGCGCGCACGGGCACAAGCGCGGCTGGTGAAGGCAAACGCATGGCGACCGGCGCCGCAGTGAGTGGAGGGGCGCACACAGACACGGGCACGGGCGCTGGCGCTGGCATGTACATGAGCTCGCGCGGGTCCGTAGAGACCTTGCTGACGCTCGCGGCTTCCAGCTCTACAATAGTTCTCGGTGACTAGCCAATCAATGCTACGGGAATGGTCACTAGAGCGGGCATGGGGATGGGAGCTGAGACGGGCGCGGGGGCAGCAATCGCCGCGGCCAGCTCGTTCAGGGCCATGTCCATGAGGCCCAATTCCTCCTTATTTCTATCTCCTCCAGCTCGGAGTCGACTTCGCCAAACTTGAATACAAGTGGCAGATGATCCTTCTGCGCCATGGCATTGGTGGAGGTCTGCGGGGGGGAGGGGAATGGGAGGCGAATAGTAAGGCCGCCCGTATTAAACAGCGGCTCGGGAACCATTAATGGAGAGGATGCGAACAAGGCGGGCGGCCATGAAATTCAAAGGGCTCGCTTCCCAGTCAGCCTGCGTAGCGTACAGCTCGCACGCTTCCTGGTGAGCCTGCGCATTAGAGGACAGCTTGCACGCCTCTCGGTCAGCCTGCGTACCGACTATGCTCGCACGCCTCCCATTCAGTCAAGCAGCTGTCTGCACGGCACCTCCTATAGCCATTAAAATGAAGACACGTGGTGTCACGTGAATGGTTAACAGAACACACATGATTTAAATTATACAAACGATTGAGATATTAAAGTGGATACTATTTTTTCAAAATGCCTTTGTTGGCTGTTATTCGAGTGCACCTTCTCTCAAAATGGACACGGAAAATACCACAGCATGTCAGGTGCCATTCCATCATAGCATGCCAAGTTTCATGAATTTCAAACGAGTTTTGGATTTATTAGAATTTAAAAACAAAGTATCTCAACGTTTTGCTGGCAATCAACAGTGCCCTAGTGTCTGAAATTCATTCCCATTTCTTGCATGGGACCTATGCATGTACCCAAGGACACACATTTCATTTTTTAGCCCATTTTTTTGCATTGGAGCATGTGCATGTAGTTCAAATTTGAATGATCCACATAAATGCCTAGAAAATCCAATCGATGTTAATGTATTCCAATATTCCAAGCGAACCCCGAAAAATCCCAAAAAACGACAAAACACCCTTGCCATTCTATGTTGACACTAGAAATTTTTTGAAAGCAAGAACAGGCAATGGATATCATTTCGTCCCAAAGGGTGGCACGTTCCCTACCGAAACCATCAGGCTTGTTGTGAGAAGCTCTGGTTTGCGAGAACCTTATACCCAACCCTACCCCAAATTGGACAATTTTTTTACCACAACATGTTGATGTCGCTCCATGATAGCATGTCAAGTTTCATGAACTTCAAACGAGTTTTGGGTTTACTAGAATTTAAAAACAATGTATCTCAATGTTTGCGGCCGAGTGACGGTGGTAGGGTGTTTGACATTCATTCCCATTTCTTGCATGGGACCTAAGCATGCAACCCAGGACACGGATTTGAATTTTCAACCAATTTATATGCGTTAGAGCATGTGCATGTAGTTCAAATTTGAATTATGCACATAAATGCATTGAAAACTCAGTTAATGTATAAAAATATCCAAACAAACCCCAAAAAATTCCTAAAATTAACACAACACTCATGTTGTTCTATGTTGACACTAGAAAAAATTGAAATATAGAAGAGGCAATGAATATCATTTCAACCAGAAAAGTGAAACGTTCCCAATCGTAACCATGAGGCTTGTTGTGAGAAGCTCTGGTTTGTGAGAAGCTTATATACCCCAACCTACCCCAAATGGGACAATATTTTTACCATGACATGTTGATGCTGTTCCATGCTAGTATGTCAAGTTTCATAAATTTCAGACGCATTTTCGATTTACTAGAATTTAAAACATGTATCTCAATGTTAGCGGTCGAGCGAAGGTGTCTAGGCATCCAACCAAGGACACACATTACAATTTCGAACCCATTTATATGCACGGGAGCATGTGCATGTAGTTAAAATTTGAAGTATGCACATAAATGCATCGAAAACTCAGTTAATGTATAAAAATGTCCAAGCAAACCCCGAAAAATCCCAAAAAATGACACAACACTCTTGTTGTTCTATGTTGACACGAGAAAAAATTTGAAAGTAAGAAGAGGCAACAGATATCGTTTCGTCCCCCAAGGTGGCACGTTCCCTACCGAAACCATTAGGCTTGTTGTGAGAGAAGCTCTGGTCTGCGAGAAGCTTATACCCAAACCTGCCCCAAGTGGGACTATATTTTTACCACGGCATGTCGGTGCCGTTCCATGACATCATGTCAAGTTTCCTGAATTTCAGATGAGTTTTTGATTTACTAGAATTTTAAAACCTTGTATCTCAATGTTAGCGGTCGAGCCATAGTGTCAAGGTGTTTGGCATTCATTCTCATTTCTTGCATATGACCTAAGCTTGCAACCAAGGACACACATTTGATTTTGCAACCCGTTATGGACTGGAGCATGTGCATATAGTTCAATCTTGAATTATGCACATAAATGCCTAGAAAACTCAGTTAACATATAAAAATGTCCAAACGATACCCAAAAAATCCAAATTTAACACGACACTCCTGTTGTTTTATGTTGACACCAGGAAAAAATTGAAAGCAAGAAGAGGTGACGAATATCGTTTTGTCCACAAAGGTGACACACTTCCCTAACTGGACCATGAGTCTTCTAGTGAGAAGCCCCGGTTTGTTAGAAGCTTTACCATAACCAGCCCCAAATGGGACAATATTTTTACCCCAGCATGTTGATGCCATTCCATGATATCATGCCAAGGTTCATGAATTTCAGACGGATTTTTGATTTACTAGAATTAAAAAAGCAAATACCTCAACATTTGCCGGAGAGACACGGTGCCGTGGTGTTCGAAATTCATCCCATTTCTTGCACGGGGCATAAGCATAAACCCATGGACACATATATGATCTTACAACCCATGTTGGTGCACCGGGGCATGTGCATGTAGTTTAATTTTGTATTGTGCACCTGAAATGGCTAGAAAACCAATTTAATGTATAAAATGTCCAAATGAACCCTGAATAGTTCCAATTTTTTATGACACACATATAGTTGCTTATTCACTGCAGATAAAAGTTCTAGCAATTCAAACACCCTCCATTTTTGTTGTGACCCCATTATATAATTCAAATGAACATGAAAAATCAAGTAGATCGCACACAGTTTATTATCCCCAACCGTGTGAGATGCAGTACAAAATATCTTGGAGCACCGTCGGTGTATAGTATGCCTATCGCTTATGCGAGAAGGTGTCTCGGCTACAGTCCACAACCAGCGTGTCAAGCACGCTAGCTCGCTCCCCAAATATCATTTCAGTGTTCAATCGTCGATGATGAAAGATGGGGACATGGACCCGCAGCGTGAGGGCAATTTCGGTGGCCGACTCCGGCGAGAGGGCGGCCGCAACCGCCATGCGCGTTCTAACAAGGTGTATGTGCATGGCCGCAATCTGCGAGCGAACGGCCAAGGCAGCCCAAACGGCCAATGTTGCTTCTTAGGTGGCGGCAGCAATATCTGCCTCGGGGATAGCAACTAGCGAGAGCGGCATAACAATTTTCCATTCCGCAGCGGCGGCCTTAGCCCTGATGGAGGCCGCCCTTGACCATGTCGAGTCAGCCCACGCCCAGCTCGTGGCAGCCACCGCCCAAATCGAACGGAGCTTCTCCAACAATGGTCGGCAACCCACGGCTGAAGAGTTGGCAATCGCCATGAGCGTTCGAGCAGCCGTCTGTTCCTCCACTGCATACCTTACCACGATGGAGCCCGTCCAAGCCTAGATCACGGTCGCCCACACCTAGGTCATGGCGGCCTTCTCCAAAGAGATGACGGACACGGATGGAGAGATGCTTGCCGAGTATGGTGTGATGGATGCCATGGAGCCGCTTCCCTAGGAGACCGTCGGGCGCGAGCTAGACATGGAGGGAGGCGGCGGAGATCGACAAGCACCAGCCGTAGTAGTACTCTTTGTTTTGTTTAACTAAGAGCATCGGTCTTTAACTTGTTAGAGTAATGTTTACGTCAGCTAGCTCTGATTAATTGCTGAACTTGCTTGATTAAGAAGTGTGGGTGTGTTGTAGTCTCCTTTGTGTACCCAAATTATACAATGACATGGATGACCACTGTGACCAGGGAACTTCGAACCAAAAATTTTCACGTTCAAACTCATCAAACATGGGGTAAGCTATCTGAATCCTTTGTGATGTTCACATATCGTACATGGTTCTGAATAAGGGACCGTGTGTGATGACACTTTGTGCGCCAGTGTTTTCACCGAACCGATTCAAAATGTTCGGTTTCCGCAGAAATATCTACCTCCCTGCCCCTCCCCCTTACCAAAAGCCACATTTCCACTGTTTTCGCCTTCCTTTCCAAGTTGAAACCTTCACTCCTTGCTTGGAGCACCGCCTCCTCGCCGGCGAGCGGCCCTCCTTCACGCTGCTTGTCCTCGTCTATCAAGGCAGGTAATCCACACCCGACCCCCATCCTCCTCCTCCTTCCACATCCCACATGCCCCGACCATCGGTGCGACACCTTCCACCCAAATCACCGACCCCTCCACCAAATAAGTGCCACCATAAGCCAAGATGAACGCAGTATAGGCAGGAGCTCAAGGAGCATTTGGCAGCAGAGAAGCAAATCGCGGTCGCACGCGCGGATGAGGTCGTGATGGCTGCCATTCGTGCCGACCTCTAGATGTTGGAGGAGCACCTTGCCATTTGCTAGCTATGCCGGTTAAGCATGCTCAGCTTACCCGTTGCGTGTGCTGCTCCTGCATTTTCTTAACAAATTCTAGTGAATGGTGCTATCTAATTTTACCTTGCAATATGTTGCTCTAGTGTATATGTTCTATATGTCGTGTAATGTGGTGCTCACTTATTAACTGTCTGGTTAATTAGTTATCGTCTTCGGTTAACTGTTTGGTTCAATTCTGCAATTGTGATGTTCAATTCTTCAGTCTGCAATTTTGTATTGTCTTCCATGTGAGAAATAAATCGAATTTATCGTTACAAAATACATGAGAAACTAATACAATTGCTATATTTCCAAGTTGTTAAGCATGCTTGGTTTGGTTAACTGTCTGATCTTCTATTAGGAGTATGTTATATTGTGCAATGTGGTGCTCAGTTAATGTTTGGTTCATTTGTTGTGGCGTTTAGTTAACTGCTTGGTTTAATTCTGTAATGCGATGTCCATTTGTCGTGAATAGAATTTCGTATTGTTGTGCATGTGAGGAATAAATCGAATTTGGCTGCACTTAATACATGAGAAACATATACAAGTGATATATTTCCTAGTTCTTAATCATGCTTGGTTTGGATAAATGGGTTTTTCATGTGGTTTGAATAATCCGATGAATCTGCAATGTGCTTATTTTCCATCAACATATTTTACTGATAGCATGTGAACCCTCACTTAACCTGATGAATAATTACCTTATATGTGTTGCAGGGAAACGATGGGAAGCACTGAGGTTTACAATCGAGGTTAGCACATGCATGGTATGTTGTCTAATAGCACATTATTTTGCAATTGTAGGAACCATTCCAATATTTAGGTTTTTAACAATTTGGTCTTGCACATGTAGGTCCTGCTGTCAGAAGTTTTGACCCACTATTTGACCCTTTTTGCATATGGGGAAATGATTTGTCCATGAATATCAATCAAGTCAAGAAACTCAGAAACATTGTTAGGATAAAACAATTAGCGACAAAAAACAACAAGATATTTGTCTGCACAATGAAGAAGACATCAGTTCACTACAAGATGGTACTAACTCTTATACCTTGACTTTTTTTATTCCTTTGCCCCATTTCCAATATAGAGAAGATATTTAGGAACATCCTTGTTTTAAGGCCTTTCCAAAGTAGTTAACTGATGATTACCTCTCAAACCACCTCTATGGTCAGGAGGCGAGGAAGGTTTTCGTAAAAGACCCATGGTTCAATGTTGAAGTGTTCCTGAAGAGGATGAAGGATGGACGGTCAATCATCCACAGCCACTGGCCTAAAGTTGCAAAGATCTTCAACATCAGTGAAGACTCAATACTCTCCTTCCGCTTCAGCAGTTTTCCAGATGAGATGCATCTGTCTATGTACCATCTATGATGCTAATATCAAATGGTTCTAGATGTTGCATGCGAAACTTGGTGTTGGGGCAGTTGTGTAATGGGGTAGCTAAGTGTTGAATCTATATGATGTATTTCAATTATGAAATCCTGATTCCTTAATATGGAAATGAAATATATTGTGTGCTTAATATGAAATGTCAATTAGATTAATAAATGTATTATTAATAATAGGGCAACTAGCCTGCTAATTAGGTTTTTCAAATGCAAACGGTTATTGAGAAAACACCATGGGCGATGACCTCAGGCAATGCACACAGTTTCTAGGAATAAACCGTGTTGGATCAATAAACAATCACACACGAGATCCTCTTGAAAACTGTTTCCGTTAGGCTGCCTTGCGCAAACGTTTACCACATAAAAATTGTGTGTGATAGACAGCCTTAGCCACACAGTTTCTTCTACGCATTGTGTGTGATGCATTCAATAACGTAAACGATAAAATTGTTAATATCGTGTGCAATGGACACGCTATCACAAACGATTTAATGGGGAAAATTGTGTGTGATGTACCTGCGAACGGAAATGTTTTCCTTGGAGAGACTATGTGGGGTGTATATATGAACGGAAACGTTTAACGGGGACTGACTGTGTGGGATGTACTTACGAACGGAAACGATTTCGCCTGTATAATTGTATTCTTTTAGCACTACTGTACGTATATCCGTATTTGATCGCTCGCTGGTCGCACACGACCTCATTTTGCCGAGTGGGTGAGCCAAGAGGGCATATCCCTGACGGTTTCTGGGTCATGTGGGAAGGACCCCCCTATTGCAGTCCCTCAATAGGCGACGGTTCAGAACGATGTCGTAGAAAGTGGTTAAAACCGTTTTTATAGTACCTCGCTTTAGCAGTGTAGGCTAGTCTCCACCGTAGAGAAGGACCGAATGATTCTCATCCTCTGAGCCCTCGCGAGGCTACTGACCCACTATACTAGTTCATCCTCAACCCCCTTGCGAGGCCAATCCACCACAAACCAGGAGCAGAGTTTTACACCGCAAGGTGGCCCGGACCTGGGGTAAACCACCGTGTTCACTTCTTCTTCCCATTTGCGCGTTCTCGACGAGATTAGTCCTTGAGGGCAGCGGGCAGTGATACTTCGTGAAGCGAGATCATTCATACACACCCCAGATTTCGAACCTAGTTTGGGCCCGCGTAGCCCCGATTCCGACATTTGGCACGCCAGGTAGGGGCGTGTTGAAGCCTTTGTTTCTTCATCAACCGCTTTCCATCCTTCCTCCGCCACACCCATGGTCGATGCCCGCCGAGTTCACGCCGAGCGTCGTGCCGCTCGCGTCGCCCAGATGGCACCCGTGGGCCGCATTGTTCCTCGCCGCTTCGCCTCTCCCGCGGCAACGCTGACACCGATCCTGCTGCTCATGAGCATTAGGACTCTTCACTACCGCCCTCCGCACAGCGTGATGGCCGCACGGCCACTCCTTCCCTCACCCTGTCATGGCATCGTCCTCCCACGCTCGTCACGGGCCGGCAAACATGCAGGCTATGCTGCTGATGGCGCACGAGCTGGTGCGCTACCGCTCCGCCAACGAAGGCTATGATGCCTAGCTTGGTCGCATCACGGAGCTCGTCAACACCGTTGGCGAGGCCCCGACACCTTCCCACTCACTCCGTCCCCCACCCTCTCGTGCTGGCGATGTGGCTAATGGCGCGCCTCCACCTCCTCCTATGCACGGTGCTGACGCTGAGCCCAGGCATGATGCTCTTCCGTACGACCCGCCACGCGGAGCGCCTGCGTTGGTGTGGCATGATGCCAGCTGCCAGGAGGTGCAGCAACTGCAGTATGACGTGTGTGTGCGCTCCCTGCACCACCATGCTATCACCAAGACAGGACAGCTCCGAGGGCTACAGTGCATGGGCGTCAGGAACATGCTCCCCTCGCACGGGTCACACCCGTGAGCGCCGCGGGCTGTCGTGCCTTCACCCGTGAGCTGCACCGCATCATTTGGTCCTACAAGTTCAAGCCAGACCTTCCCCCGCGCTATGATCACACCCCAGATCCTGCAGAGTTCCTCCAGCTCTACTCGCTGAGCATCGAGGCGGCGAATAGCGATGACAAGGTCATGGCGAACTGATTCCCTGTGGCTCTCAAGGACGGCGCACGCTCCTGGCACTTGCACCTTCCGGAGGTTTCAATCTCCTTGTGGGACGAGCTCCACGAGTGATTCATCGCCAACTTCCAGGGCACCCGCGACCACGCTCTCACCGTCAACAATCTGCGGCGTGTGAAGCAGCTGCCAGGTGAAACCCTCTGCAAGTATGCTCAATGGTTCACCAACGTTCGCCTCAAGATCCCAAAGGCCTCGGACGAGGCCATCATTTCTGTGTTCGCCGAGGGCATCAAGGACGTCAAGATGCGCGAGGAGCTTGCCATCCACGATGACCTATGCTCGGCTCTGGAGATGTTCAATCTGGCGGACAGGTGTGCCAGGTCCTAAGAGGGCCGCCTCTCCCTCCAAGAGCGCACCGATGTCGATCCCGAAGACAACAAGGCCAAGGCCAAGGAAGAGAAGCGTAAGGGCCCCATTGTGTTGGTGGAAGAGCCTAAGTTGAAGCGCGGCCGCGACCGTGACGAACCATCCAAGGATAATCACTCTTTCTGTGTCTTCCACAATGTTCACACCCACAACACCAACGATTTCCAGGAGCTTAGGGCACTCCAGGACGAGCGCCTTGGATGCCGCCCTGAGCACGGCGACCGTGGCTTCGGCCATGGAGAAGGCCATGGTGGAGGCCGCTGGGACAACCTCAACCCTCGTCAAGACTAGCGCGACCAGCCTCGCAAGGATCACTGGCGGGATCAGCCTCATGATGGCCCCTGGCATGATCAGCCTCGTGTAGCCCTTCCTCAAGGCAATGCCGGCCTCCCTCCGTTGCCACCACCACCAAGAAGGAACGATGACAACCATTAGGATGATGGGGCTGGGGGCTTCCAGGAACCTCGCGTGATTGCCTGCATCATTGGCGGTGCCCAGGCACCCGCCTCGAACCGCGTCTTCAAGCAGTTCTCTCATGAGGTGAACGCGGCCCTCCCGAAGCTTGAGGCTGCGCGCCCTCTTAGGTGGTCGCAGTATGTCATCATCTTTGACTCCAAGGATGACCTCAGGTGCGCGACCACTGCCGGCATGCTCCCCATGCTCCGCACGCCCACCATCAGGAACGTCTCTGTCATAAAGACTCTCATCGATGGTGGCGCTGATCTCAATATGCTCTGTGTCGAGACCTTCTAGATGCTTCAGGTGCCCTATGACCAACTCATGCCCACCAGGCCATTCTTTAGGGTGACAGATGGTTCCACCGTCCCCCTGTGGCAGGTGCGCCTCCCAGTCACCTTCGGCAAGCGCAACAACTACCACACCGAACTCATCGAGTTCGATATCGCCCACATCGGCCTCCCGTACAATGCCATCCTTGGGTACACTGCCCTCGCCAAGCTCATGGCAGCAACCCACCATGGCTACAACGTCCTCAAGATGCCATGGTGCGGCGGCGTCATCACCGTTGCCTATGAGGAGAAGGACGCAGTCTCCTCCCTTGAGTACGCCTACCATGCCACGACGGCTGGGAACCCTGATGATGAAGGTGGTGTCCAACCTCCCGAGGCCACCCCCACGAAGAAGAAGCAGCTCCTCCCCAAGAGCCATCCGGAGGTCAAGAAGCCTGTCGGTGGTGCCTTATGCTTCGCTTCTGCTGTCGGTCCGCCCCTTCCTCCTGCATAGGAAGGTGCTCCGGTGCCTCCTTCATGATGGGCCTGGGGGCTTCCGTCTGGAGAGCCTCTGACCTGACTAGTGCAACAAGAGAGATGTTCAGGCACCACTTGGAGGCGTGTCTTGACGCGTGCCCCCGCGAGCAAGGAGCAAGGCATGAGGCACCAGGGGCAAGAGAGTTCATCACCAAGGAGATCGAGGAACTTTAGGAGGCGCAAGCCATGCGCGGTGAGCACCGCCCCGCACCACCCACCGGTGCAGCCGATGCCCCCGATGTGGGTGATGGTTGCGCGACTGCGTCAACATGCCGGGCCTCAACAGGGCCGCTTCACAGGACCTCTTCCCGCCGTCTCATGTTGGACGGAGTGGGGGCTACCCCTGCAACTACGTCTGCATGCCCTTTGGCCTGGTGAATATGGGCGCTATGTACCAGCACTTGGCGCATCGTGTTGCTGAGTCTCATGAGAATCTGCGCCTGGCGGACACGTCTCAGGAGGCCACGAACCCTCGCGAGCCCCCCGGGCCTCGTGAGCTCCCTAGGCCTCCGGAGCCACCTAGCTCGTGAGGACCAGTCTCCACGGCACGCTCCTTCAGCCACCTCAACGCTTCTACAACCCCGATGCCAGGTGACTTTTTGGTTCATTCAATTGAGGGCGCCCCTTGGTTGCATCATCCTCAACTTGTTAGAGCCCGCCCATGTAGCTGTGTCATTTCGTTCATGTACCTTGAACCAGCTATGCTTCATGAGTTATTTTGCCTGTTAACTTCGCGCTCGACCCCATGCCGCCTCTGGAGCCGTTTCCCCACGGGCTGCGCGCGCTACCAACTGCTCTCCTAAACGTCCCATGAGAGGGGATACTGGCACGGTGCCTGTGCTTGGGTCCGTCCCTGCAGCGCTGATAAATCTAAGCGACTGAGCTCTAGCTCGTGGGCCGGCCCCATGCACGTCACCTCACCAGGTCCTTAGTGCCTTCGTCTTCTCACAGAACGATTTTGAGTGGATTGCATGCGCTACCCACTGTATCTTCTTGATTGGTTAATATGCAGGAACCTCAAGAGACAGGTGCTCGAGCGGCCTTGACGACACCCTTCCACCTTAGGAGCGTTCGCTTTGATCGAGCAGCTATACGACCTGCAAAGGCTAAGTAAATAAGTCTGTTTGCTTCGGCTGCCGGCCAAGGCCCTCTTTCCTAGCAACCCCCAGAAGGTGAAACCACTCCTTCTCCATACAAACCACTTGCACATTAAAAGGGGGCTCTTCAGCATCGCTCCTCAGGATCTCCTATTGGCTCTCGAGCCCTCACCCATTGGCCTTGCCTACGACATCGCGACCTAGCATACCAGCGGTGGCTGAGCCCCGCTTGAGGGCCGAGTCCTGAGGATGTAGATCATCATGGTAGGCAAAGAGATGGGGGATAAGCCTCGTGAGGTATATAGGAAGAGGGGTGTGGCCTGGCAGTGCAGGCATTTTTTGATGTATAATGGGCGTCAATTTTTCACACACCCCTAGTGGGACTTGTGTTGGTTCATTATAGAATAGGAGGCGTACACGGGATCAAAGGCTCCGGAGAAGCACGCCCTCATGAACCAGGAACCTGCCACGGGCCACGAACGCACCCAGCTACATTATCTTATTGACACCATGCGTGAACCTTACCATTAATGCTTTACCTGGATGCTCGTGGCTTTGTTTGGGCAACGAATCCCCCCTCTTTTATCTTTCGGGAGCCGCTTGCACGCCAAGGGGGACCTCGTGAGCATCGCATCTCAAGAGCTAATACCGGATCTCGGGTCGCTCACCTCCTGGCCTTGCACATGGCATCGCGACCTGTCATACCAACGACGGCTGAAGCTTACCTGGGGACTGGGTCCCCATCGACGTAGAGCACTAAGCTATCGTAAGAACGAAAAGGGGAACCGTGCCCAAACAAGAAATGCCAGCATAATTCAAAAACATGAGCTGGAAACACTAAGATAAAGGCGCAAGCGCCACAATTCCTTACACGCCCCCAAGGGGCCCTTCATGACTTTGATGCAGGAAATAAAAACGAAAGAAATGGCCTCTCGAGGGCTGCAGCTCAGGAGGCGCTGACTCCGGTGTTGCGGTGCCTGGTCGATGTCATCCTCCTCCTCAACCGGGGCTCGATGATGTGGCGGGTCATCGTAGTCGTCGTCGCTCGAGCTCCCCTCACAAGAGTTGTGGCCGCTGCTGGAGGCGCCGCGGCCATTGCCGAGGACAAGTTTTCCACCGAGGACATCGCCGCCATGATCGCCATCATCATCGAAGAGGTGGTCGTCGCCGCTGTTGTCGCCCTCTCGGAAGCACCCTAAGTGCTCGCCATCTTCCCCGAAGATCTTGATGAAGAGCGTCATCGCCCTGTCATACTTGAAGTGGAGGGTGTGCCTCCTCTTCAGGCCATGGGCACGGGCGAACGCCCGCCACACGTGGGTCAGGTAGATATAGCCTGAGGGGTGACCTCAACCTCCACTCACGAACACCGCTTGCAGCAGCCATCAGGCTGCACCCAAATACCAACGGGTCCTCCCGCTGGCAGCTCCTTCGCAAGGGAGCGCGGGAGCTGAATTTATGTACGCCGCGGGTTCTCCATCCACAACACGAACTCGCGGGCCATGTTGGATGAGTGGGCTCGGGGGCGAGGTGGTCGAGCGACCACTGCATGCCTCCCCCTCTGCCTCGGCCGCCACGACTACCGCAGCCACTTCCGTGGGAGGGATTCTTCCCGCAGCTGGCGGAGCCAGTGCGAACCACCAGTGGAGGGCGCCCACGCTCCCGAGATGATGTTGCGGGCATCCCCGTTGACTTGCGAGGACGGATGTCGGTGTCAAAAGCGGTGGATCTCGGATAGGGGGTCCCGAGCTGTGCGTCTAAGGTCGATGGTAACAGGAGACGGGGGACACGATATTTTACCTAGGTTTGGGCCCTCTCTATGGAGGTAATACCCTACTTCCTGCATGATTGATCTTGATGAATATGAGTATTACAAGAGTTGATCTACCATCAGATTATAATGGCTAAATCCTAAAAGTCAAGCCTATGGGATTATGATTGTCCCCTATGGACTAAACCCTCCGGTTTATATAGACACCAGAGGGGACTACCGTTGTACAAAGTCCGTTATAGAGAAAGGAATCTACATATCCGAATTGCCAACCTTGCCTTCCACGCAAAGGAGAGTCCCATCCGGACACGGGAAGAAGTCTTATGTCTTATATCTTCATAGCCCAACAATCTGGCCCATATATATAGTTCGGCTGTCCAAGGACCCCTTAATCCAGGACTCCCTCAGTAGCCCTCGAACCAGGATTCAATGACGAGGTGTCCGGCGCGCAGATTGTCTTCAACATTGCAAGGCAGGTTCCTTCTCCGATTACTTCAAAGTATCTGACTTAAAGAGCAGTATTTGACTTTTCATTTAATGTCGCGCTCATCAGCTTATGCACCTTCATGATTTCAGCTTCCACGTGTCGAGCGAATACGAGAGGTTCGAGCATTTTTGCACATACCACCCTGACCACGAAAGAAAATTGTCTATTTAAAGAGAAGGGGATCTTCAGATCCAATCCACACCATCTCCACCAAACGCGGCATCCTTGGAGCATGTCAGCAGAAACCACCCCGACATGGCTCCCAGCTCTTCCTCCCCCCCCCCCACGGCCCCAAAAAGGGCAATTGGGAAAAGTGATCCGTATCCCATAACCAACCGGTGAAGCTGCAGACATAGGGATTTCATCCCCCCGCAGATCTAGTCCCTGTTTGAGCCGGATTGGCTTCCTTCAATGGTGGGGAGCAAGCTGAGAAGTTCCCCAACCCATCCAGGGGAATGAGTATGCTTTGTTCCCTACTTGTTGAGAGGTGTCGGATTTCCAATCCATCCATTCCTCCGAGGTCTACTAGAGTATTATGGCCTCCAACTGCACAATTTCACTCCTGCCTCCATCCTGCATATTACGGGTTACGTCGCTCTTTGCAAGCTATTCCTGGGTTGTGAGGCCCATTTTTAGTTATGGAAGAAGCTATTCTGCCTCATCCCTCATAATCAAGAGGGATCAATATTCCAAGTGGGCCGCGCCCAAACATGCCGCATCACCACGACCGGATACCTGTCCGGCACACCGAAGAAGGCATCCGAAGAATGGCCTTCCGAATGGTTCTATATTGAGTATGTCTTTGTTCCCGACCCAATTCAAATGGGTCTTCCTGAATTTTCAAATGCTCCGTTGAAGAAACGCCTCAGCTGGCGTCCTCGGAGCCTCAGGGAGGAAGATAGCACAGAAGTCCGTCAATTGATGAACAAGATAAAGACGCTCGCTCAGTCCGGATTGTCAATAGTCGAGGTTATGGCAATATCCATAATGCGAGGGGTTAGGCCACTCCAATACCGAGGGTGTCCTATGTGGCGCTTCAACAGAGAAGGTGACGCCACCCGCTGCGGTCGGAAGGGTCCGTATACTCCCGCTGCTTTGGCGAAAATACTGTCTGTATTATACAAAGGGGAGAAAGAAGAGTTCATCCTCATTAAGCCCAGAGATGGATTTTCCATGTACAACCCTCCCAGCTGGGTGAGTTTCCATCCCACTACTCAATTTATTCCCTAAACCAGTTTCCACAAATATTAATCCGTCCATTCGAAACAGGAATGGCGGTAGATCACTAAGGAGTTCCACAGTCCCGCACCACAGCCAGAGGACCACAACCGGGACCTTGACCCCGGATTCACAGAAGATCCAGATATATTCATGGAGCTCGGGTATGGAGTGTTCTACCAGGCGAGCCATGACGGCACAGAAGTGGCTATCATCATAGACTATCCCGGCCTTCTCCCTGCCTCGCATGTAAGTAATCAGGAGACTTATCCTTCGATAAAATTTCCTCATTCCACCTAACCCACCGCACTATTTTATGCTCTAAAGGGGAGGCGATTGGCGCACCACACTGAACCTGAGGCGACTCGCACGGAGGATGCGCCTACGCCGGGCAGGCCTTCAAAGAGGAAGGCAAATAGGGGCATGGCCGGGCCCTCATCAAAGAGGTATGGTTTTTTAAATATGTTCCTTCGCTGTCATATTGAAGTGTGACGCTATCCGTTGTGTCTTATCTGGAAAAACACTTGCCAGACTATGTCCGGGGATCCTGTCGGTCACGCTTCCACTAGCCAGATTCCGGACCCTGTCTCAAGGACTGGGGCTGATGCAGGAGTGACACTGGATTGTCCTTCTGCAGAGGAGTCGGATGATGTATCCGTCACAAACTCTGAAGTGGAGAGCGCCATGAATCATCGGCGCAGGCGGGCCACTCTTCGTGACTCTGTTTTTCTAAAGAGGCTTTCAACGCCTTCAACTCGGGTGATGCACACTTCTGAGCTGCTCGAGATGGACTTACTAGAGCCCCATACCAGTATATGAAAGATATGCGGGTAAGTACTCATTTGTACCAAACTGATAATCATATACCAGTAGCCCCCGAGACTTGAAGCAATTGAAGCAACTGATTTGAGGATTGTTGTATACCCAGGTCCTCACTGAGAAGAACAACCTGTTGGCTCAGGAGCTGGAGAAGTGTCGGACCCAGCTAGCCACTGCAACCGCCGAACTGGACAAATCCAAGAAGGCAGAGTCTGGTAATGATACCTTCCATCGAGAAAACATAATCATATACCAGGATTATTAATGCAGGTGCATTTCTTATGGCAGAGTCGTCAGATCATCCGCGAGAGGTACCGAAAGTCGCACCGGCGGGAGGTCCAGGAGCTCAAAGGCAACTGGCCGCGGGTGAGCGTATATTGACGCGGGTCCGGGAGGAGAAAAACAAACTCCAATATTCCCTCACCAAGCTGGGCGAAGAGCTAAAAGATGTGTGGGCCCAGCTGGCTGACTCCATGAAGGAGAATAAGAAGCTGCGAGGCGGCACATTTAGTATGTGTTTAAACTTACCCCTGCATAATTCGACTAGGTATGTAGGTATGCTGGCGGGCCGTCTCGAAGAGGAGGTGTCTGGATCTTTGAGCGATCTGCTACAAGAGCTGTCGCAAATGCACGAGCGAGCTCGGCAGGCGATGCGGAGTATTGCCAAGTCCTTGTGGCCATCCGACTCCCTCTAGGAAGTATGGAGGAGCTGGTACAGCTATTGAAAGGAGCGCGGTGGCGCTTCTGATTATGGAAGATATCGGCCTGCCGGGAAGGTGCGCGAGAGGCCTGGGACATGGTGAAAACACGGTATACCAAGCTCGATCTGAATCACATGGCCCGGTCGGACCTTTAGGGTCAGATGAAGAAGAAATTCCCATTAGTTTGGTATACGACCAGGTACAAGTAGCCACCAAATATTCCCAACAGGATTCTAGGCTAGATAGCCTGTTAGATGGCATCAAGGAAGAAGTTTTTGAGTCTAAGTGACTATGTACTTCAACTGACAATTATGTCTCCAGCTGAATTTGTTAAACGATTGTCATTGCGGACCTTTTCGCTTCGACCTCTCGACCCGAAGGTGCGAAGTGCTTCCGAATACCCACTCGGTAATGTATGCCGGGGTATGCGTGGAAACCAGGCGTAGGGGTCATACTTGCTTAAACAGACAAGTATCCGGCTAGTGATGTTATGTTACATTTGATAGTAAGAAACATCTTCTAGAGAGAATAGTTCCGTTAAGGGTTCCTTTCCCTGGGTCAGCATGCATTAACATGCATGTCCGAACTGTGACTGAAAAAACACAGCATATGTAACATCTTGGGGTTCATAGTGTAACAAGTAAAGAACATATTTAATCTGCCGACCGAATATTCCCTTAAGAATGCTAGCCTTCGGCTTCACCTAGTCTGAGGTACACCTCTGGGTGACCCGGCAGTAACAATCACAGAGGTGCTCCCTTTATGCCCTAGCTGAACTAACGGGAACGTAGGGCATAAGCACAGGAGCCAGGCAACCCAGCTTGGCCAAAACTTAAGTCATATCCATGCATATAATGGCGAAGAAAAGGTACATATGTGGAAAGGACACATATGTGGTGAGCATCATGCTCAGAAAATAAGAATAAGCTTTTGTACAAGAAGCCCCCAGGTATATGTACATATTTGAGAATGTGTGCGTTGAAGGTGTACGGTTTAGCCGCACAAGTGCTTTAGGGCTTTTAAAAAAATAAAAAATGTGAAAAGAGAGGAAAATAAATACTGGAAACAAAAGGGGTAAAGGAGACGAACGAAGAGTCCGGCGCTAGGCATAGAATTTTGGAGTCTACCTTCGTTCCATGAGTTTGTCTCTAGGCGATTGTCTGATGCATCACGCAGGCAGTATGCTCCTCCGGTGAGGACTTCGTTGATGATGAACGGACCCTCCCACTTGGGCTTGAGTTTGTCCTTTTTCTTCTCTGGCAAGCGTAGAACGAGTTTGCCAACATTATAAGTCTTGGCACATACTTCTCTGCTTTGATATATGTGGGCATGTTGTTGATAGAATTCGGAACGGGCTTTTGCGACATCGCGCTCCTCCTCCAGGGCGTCTAAGTTGTCCTGCCGATCAAGCTCGGCCTCTCTCTCTTCATACATGCGCACACGAGGTGAGTCATGAATAATGTCGCAGGGTAAACGGCCTCGGCGTCGTACACCATGAAGAAAGGTGTGTATCCGGTAGAATGATTGGGCGTGGTCCGCATCCTGCAGAGTACGAAGTCAAGCTCCCCGACCCTGTGCTTGTCTGATTCTTTCAAAGACCACACTAATCTGGGTTTAATGCTGCTCATAGTGTAGCTTAGATTCTCAGCGAGGCGTTAGGACGTGGTTCGGTAGGGGAAAGATCTTCACGTGCACCCCAAAGTTCGAACCTTAAGGGTTTTGCCGGAACCCTATATCCGACAGTAGGGGGTCCCGAAATGTGCATCTAAGGTCGATGGTAACAGGAGACGGGGGACACGATGTTTTACCCAGGTTCGGGCCCTCTCTATGGAGATAATACCCTACTTCCTGCTTAATTGATCTTGATGAATATGAGTATTACAAGAGTTGATCTACCACGAGATTGTAATGGCTAAACCCTAAAAGTCTAGCCTATGGGATTATGATTGTCCCCTATGGACTAAACCCTCCGGTTTATATAGACACCGGAGGGGACTAGGGTTGTACAAAGTCGGTTACAGAGAAAGGAATCTACATATCCTAATCGCCAAGCTTGCCTTCGACGCAAAGGAGAGTCCCATCCGGACACGAGAAGAAGTCTTCTATCTTATATCTTCATAGCCCAACAGTCCGGCCCATGTATATAGTCCTGCTATCCGAGGACCCTTTAATCCAGGACTCCCTCGACAGTCGCGCCCCTTCCTGGGTGGCAGCGACTTCGGTCCCTCCTTCAGGGACTTGCCTTTCTCCTTGGCGATGAACCTCCTCACTGGTGCCATGGTTGCTGCGGCAAGGATTGGCAGCGATTGGATGAAAAGACAGAGATGGGATGGGGCTCTGCCCCTCTCACCTTCTTATAGGCAGTCAGAGGAGGCCAACCGGTGCCCCTCCACCTTCGTGCGATAATTGCTCCGCTGCCTATGCTAGGCTTTTTGTCAGCCTGGGTAGTTGCCGAGGTGACGTGGGGAAGCAGAGGCGTCCGCGTTGCATCGTGCGCCACACGTCAAGCCTAGCCCGCAGGCAATTGGGGCCTGCGTCGCTTCGCCCTTCGCTCCTTGCCTTCGCTTTGACGCCAGGCGGAGCGCGCCCTGGGCCCAAGGGCTACTGTCGGTGTTCTGGGATCGGGGGTACCTAGACATGCCTGCCTACGGCCCAGCGCGTGGCCCCATCAACGGCCAGGTACGACCCAGCTCCAAGACTCCACGAACAAGCCCTCGCGAGGGCCCCCGGCCTCGCGAGGCGAATGACACCAAGACCTCCCGAGGAGCAGCTGTAACATCCCTAGTACCACACTACAATGATCACCCTCTGATAATGCCTAGTCACCATGACTATCAGTGCTTGATCATCATTTGGATCTTAGCTCATTTCAAATTCCAATTCAAATTGCAATTCAAATTTAAAGTGAAAAATGGAAGTTGTTCAAATCAGAAACTAAATTGTTCATTGAATAGCAAATAATTCGGACGCAATTATAAAACTATAACCAACATTATTGAGATTAGTTATGTGACTCTAACAACCTCAAACAGTTACTTAAAGCAACATTTAATAATCTTTTAATTAATCTAAATTAAATATGAAATTGTGTAGTATTTGGTGATAGGATATAATGCACTACAATTTATGAGCTAGGTCTCATATTTAACAAAAAATCATTTAATGGTCAAACAATTTGCAAAACAGAAAAGAAACCAGAAACAAGAAAGGAGAAAATGGAAAAGAGCCTAGTGCATACTATGCACTTAGGCCTGGCATCTACAGGTTTGGCCCCAACCCATCGGGCGCTCACCCCCCACCTCCCGCGCGCTGATGCGCGTGCATGCCGACACGGCGGCAGCCGCCTCGCTGTCGGCCATCGAGCAGTTCCCCGTCGTGGTTAAGACCTGCCCGAGCCCCCTCTCCCTCTCCCTCAACCCTAGCGCCCACCAGTGCCCCCTCTCGTCCCCTCCCTCGCTCTTGTTCGAGATGCCCGAGCGCCACCCTCGCCGTCGTTCGCCATAGACGCGGCCACCGAGTCCCGATCACCTCTTCGATGAGCCCGACCGCTTCGTCTGCTTCATCTACTTCCTCTTCGTCCTCTGGATCGAGCCCGGCGTCACCGCAGCCTCGGGATCGAGCTCCTCCCTGACCTCAATCGTCACTGATCGTCGTCGCCGTACGCCTCTGTCAAGCTTCCCGGAGCCCTCTTCCTAGACTCCACGCTCCCGTGGTGAGATCCTGTGCCGAACACGCCCTCCGTGCCCCCTCTAGCTGCCTATAGCCTCTGCTCCGGCGTAGCCTGATCCCACCGCCGCCTGGCCTCGTCGCCTGTGTGGACACGGTGACCATATAGTCCTGTGCGTGTCATCGTTGCACCCCTTTCATCGAGTAGACGTAATAGCCACCTCACGCTGCTTATTTTGCACACCGTAGCCCCGATCACGACGATGGCCGAACTCCGGTGTCTGCCTCGTTGCTCGCCATCGATGTTACTGACCACCGCAGCCCTTGCCGTCACCCCAGATCGCCTCGCCGTCGTCTACCCATTCGAATGAACTCGGCCACGCTTGAAATGGCGTTGTGTGTGTGAAATCCAACTGCCTCCCGTGCCGCTCCGCCGTTGGAGTGGTCGCCGGTGTTGCTTCGGCCGCTGCGCTAACCTGGCCTCGGTGGGCCTTGCCCCTGGTTCGCTGACCAATGGGCCCTATGGGCCCCGTTGACTGGGTTGACCCAATCAACATGCTGACTGGGCAGCCCCAGCCACTGACGTGTGGGTCCCAGTTTATAATTAGTCTAATTAAACTATTTTAATTAAAATCTAATTAGTTTAAACTAAACACTCACTAACAAATGGGGCCCACACCCCTAATTAGTTTAAATATATTAGTTAGTCCTTTGTTAAAGCTACTATCACTGACCAGTGGGTCCCTGGACCCATAGGTCAGGTTTAACCCTGGTCAGCGAATCTGTTGACTACTGACGTCATCCACATGTCATGTTGATGTCATAATGAACTTGTGTTAATAAAAATAATTCTAGAAAATGTTTAAATCTTTCAAAATCCATAGAAAATAAATATTAGCTCAGATCGAAAAACTTTCTACATGAAAGTTGCTCAGAACGACGAGACGAATTTGATCGTGTCGTCTGTTTCCATGTTGGAACCCTCTACGTAGGTGAACCCGTAACTTTTAGCCCGTTTTCGGTAGATGAATAGGGCATATGAACCGATTAATGAATCCAACTTAAAACCTAAAATAACTAATATGACTTAGACATATCTTTAGGCAACCCTGCACTTCACGTTAGCATAGCATACTCTATGTTGCATATGAAGGTGAACCCGTAACTTTTAGCCCGTTTTCGGTAGATGAATAGGGCATATGAACCGATTAATGAATCCAACTTAAAACCTAAAATAACTAATATGACTTAGACATATCTTTAGGCAACCCTGCACTTCACGTTAGCATATCATACTCTATGTTGCATATGATTGTTGTGTATTTATTTGTTTCCTCCCCCTCTTCTCTATCGGTAGATTCCGATATCGACGTAGACCTTGAGACCGATGCAGCTTTGGAGACCGACGACACCACTGAAGACCCTGCCTTTGTCGTGGAGCAACCAGGCAAGCAAACCCCCCCTTGTTCATTCCGATATCGTCCATTTCTTTCCCTCTCTTGCTTCCATTAGAACTGCTACCGCTTTTATATGATCCTATCCTGATGCATAGCCTGTTTTTGCTACCTGCTTTCGTACCTTACCTGCTTATTCTAAATTGCTTGGTATAGGTTGGGTAGAGACCCATAAGAGACCCCCCTCCTTGTCCCGGCTGCCCCGCTGGATATGAGAAGACCTGATCAATAGGATCGAAGACCAGTCCCCGGCACCGCACATCACCTCCCCCTTAGTTGCTCGACACTACTGGATTACTATCGAGTGTCAAGGGTGATACCTCGTCAGCACTTTCGATGTTAACCTTGTAGGTTAGTTCATCGGTTGTGGTCATCAAGGGTGATTCCTCCTTCACCACTCCTGATAACGACACCGTCGTGCAAGTCCTCAAGAGTGGAGCTCGAGGGTGATTCCTCCTTCGTTCAGCTTGACGATAACATCAGGTGGAATTCCATCGAGGGTGATTCCTCAGGGTTCCCCCTTGGTGTTAGACACGCTGTTGCTATGATTACTGTGACTTTACACTGACCAAGGATACTAAAGATGGGTCGGCCATGAGGGGTACCTGCCTGAGCATATTTGCGAGTGATGTGGAGTCGGGTTGACCTGGGAGGTGCCCGCGAGATAACTACGTGGCATAGTCGGGCATTCTTAGCCCTTGCCGCGTCCACGAGACGGGGCGACGGGGTCACATCGATTGTGAGACTCTGCTCGTTACCGCGCTCTCCTAATTCACTAACGATTTTGATATTTGATCCGAGTAGGCCTCTGGCCTTTTTTGCACTAACCACCACACGGGAATAAGTATGGGCACTCTACGTTGTATGTATCAGCCGAAAGCTCAAGGGACGTCAGTGATGGAGCAGCGCGCGTTGGGTTGGACTGCATAAGCACCTGACTTTTTAAGGAGGTAGCTAGGGCTGCTCACTGGCCGCCCACACAACGAGCAGGAGTGCAAAGGGCGATAGGCCCAAGATCCCTACACGCTTAGAATGTAGACCGGCGTGCTGGCCTCTCAATTGAGCCTAGGTAGGATTGCGGTGTGTTGATTGGCCGAGGCCAGTCATGACCTGATGGTGTGTCCGGCCGGAGTTGATCGAGCGTGTTGGGTAAGTTGGTGCACCCCTGCAGGGAAGTATTATCTATTCAAATAGCCGGATCCACGGCAATGGACGCTTAGAGTTGTATCCCGATCGATACAACTAGAACTGGAAACTGAATGTTGAGGCATGTAATGGATATGTGGCTCCGAGATTGCTTTACCGCAGGGAGTCGGGGAAGGATCTCCGGGCATTATTTCTACAACATGTTTGTTAGATATAAACTGCTATTCTATACTCTTCTGATTGCTGCAAGATGCTTGGAGCTGCTTGAATATGCTAATCTTCGATAGGCTAGGCTTTCCCCTTCTCTTCTGGCATTCTGCAGTTCAGTCCACAGATACTACCCATTTCATTGATACCGATGCATATGTAGTGTAGATCCTTGCTTGCGAGTACTTTGGATGAGTACTCACGGTTGCTTTGCTCCCCTTTTTCCACCTCTTCCCATTCTTCTCGGATGCTGCAACCAGATGGTGGAGCCCAAGATCCAGGCGCCACCTTCGAGGATGACTGCTACTACACTAAGGGTGCCTACTACTACATGGAGGCCGCCACCGACCAGGAGTAGTTAGGAGGCTCCCAGGCAGGAGGCCTTGCCTTTTCGATTGATATTGCTTTTGTGCTAGCCTTCTTAAGGCAAACTTGTTTAACTCATGTCTGTACTCAGATAATGTTGCTTCCGCTGACTCGTTTGTTTTCGAGCGTATGTATTCTAGCCCTCGAGGCCCCTGGATTGTAATATAAAGCTTCTGTTATTTTACTTTGTGTCTAGAGTTGTGTTGTGATATCTTCCTGTGAGTCCCTGATCTTGATCGTACGCATTTGCGTGTATGATTAGTGTATGATTGAATCAGGGTGTCACAGCAGCTCACCGAGGCTGCCTCCCAAGGAGCGGAGATCTCTATGGAGGTAGCCCCCCCCCACCCCCACCTCACAAGGCTTGCGATGACGTGAGCCATGACGACCAAGGCCAGGAGGGCGCCAGCGGGCACAGTCTAGGACAGTTTCCACTTTTGTGCTAAGGAGGCAAGCACAAGCGCGCGTTCTCGAGGAATCCCCCAAAGGTTTCCATTTCGGTGCAACAAGACCAAGACCACGGGCTCTGCGGGACAGATGTCATCACCGACCCCACAACTGCGTCATGACCAGAAGCTTTGCAGGTGAAGACCACCTTTTGTTAGGATAATATGTACTCTTGTCCCCCTTCGAAATTGGCCACTATGGTATTCCTTCCCGCCTAAGTTATGAGGGAAGACAACCGGGCCTAATATAAGTATAGGCTAGTCTCCACCGTAGAGAAGGACCGGTTCATTCTCATCCTCTGAGCCCTCGCGAGTTTGCTCACCCATCGTACTAGTTCATCCTCAACCTCCTCACGAGGCCAATCCACCACAAAGTAGGAGTAGGGTATTACACCACAAGGTGGCCCGGACCTGGGTAAACCACCGTGTCCACTTCTTCTTCCCATTCGCGCGTACTCGACGAGATTAGGCCTTGAGGGCGGCGAGCAGTGAGATGTCATGAAGCGAGATCCTTCATACACGCCCTAGAGTTCAAACCTAGTTTGGGTCCACGGAGCCCCGATTCCGACAAATACACATGTTTATACTTGAATGTTTCTGTTTACTAATCATCGTCTGTAAAAATATTTGAACGTAACTTTATTACTTAGTTTTGTAAATGTACAAAAAGATCTTGCGTGCAAAATGGGCCGCAGTATCCAAAACCCATTTAAGTTCCACATACATCCTCATTTATTACATATACATTCCTTAGCCATATTAGACATTCGGACCTGAAGGGGTGTAGTGGCTTGTCCAGTTGGTCGTTGGTTTGAGTCCTGCAAGATCGTTTTTTTCGTATTAATTTTCGCACATATGTGCAGTAATGTGGTTCGTATTTTCTATAAATAAAACATATATGAGGGGCCTTTCTACAAGAAATGCATTGCGGTGGTTGACTTTTTCCATAAATAAAAATTTTATGAGGGTGTTTTTTGTAAAGATATGTCGCACCAACTCCATCACTCACTGGCTAGTGGGACCATGCACATGGATATGCCTACATAGGCGTATTATAACCGTATCTGCACGCTTGACTCTGGTTAGATGACCACAAATCCATATTTTAAAAGTTCTAGCACCAAACTGAACATGCAACGTAAGTTTTGTGACTCCAGGTGATATTACATCAAAGATTTTTAAAAGGCCTAGAAATTTACAAAAGTGTTTCATGAACCTTCTATAGAAACTAGCATGACCAAGCTTACTTCTTATACCTTTGATATCTATAGGACATGGCATTTCCTTGATAGCTTCTACCTTAGCTTTCTCGACCCTAAAGGCTCTCTTGGAAATTTTATGACCAAGGACTGCACCTTCATTCAACATAAAGTGACACTTCTCCTAGTTAAGACAAGATTAGTTTCCTCACATCTCTACAAAAATCTGTTAGGATTGTGCAAGTAGTCATCAAGTCCCATAGATGGAGAAATCATCCATGAAAACTTCAACTATTTTTTCCTAAGCAGTCATGCAACTTTGAAAGGTAGCATGTGCATTGCATAAACCAAAAGGCATACATCTATAAGCATAAGTTCCAAAAGGACGAGTGAAGGTGGTTTTCTCTTGATCATCAGGTTGAACAGAAATTTAAGAGAAGCCATAATAACCATCTAGAAAGCCAAAGTGTGTCTGTTTAGATAATCTTTTTCCATTTGATCAATAAAAGGCAAAGGATAATTATCTTCCCTGGTAGCTCTATTTTTTTGAAATTAGTAACCATCCTATACCCAATGACTACACTTTGTGGGATAAGATCATTTTTATCATTAGGAACAACAGTAAAGCCATATTTCTTAGGGACACAATGAACATGACTTGCCCATCTATTATCAGTTATACGATAAATAATACCTGCTTCTAGAAGTTTTAGTATTTCATTTCTTACCACTTTCTTTGTCTTGGGATTCAAGCGAGCATTATTGATCAACAACAGGATTAGCAACTGGATCCATATTAATTTCATGCCTACACACGGTTGGGATAAGTTCTTTCATATCATTCAGAGTATAACCGGTTGCGGCATGGTGTTTCCTAAGAACTTGATAACCGTCGTCCAATTCGTCATGATTGTACTGCTGTTTTATTTGTGTGATCATATGTGACATGCAATGATCAAATGTGAGGGTGCAACTAAGTAACGTGTAGTGCATCAGCACAATCCTACACATACTACCAAACACGAGGGCGGGAAGGGGGTGGCAAGCTACCAAACTATGTGCACAACATGGTTTTTTCCTACATTACCTAAGTTTGCCCTGGTTGAGCTATTGTTGCAAGGAGCCAAAAAATGGTGCAAGGTACCAAACACATCCTTAGTACGCTAATAAGGGTGAGAGTGTTTGTCTTATTATGGTCGCTTTTCCTATCTAGAAATGACATTCCTTTAATGGAAAAACTCCTTCTCCTTTGCATGTCATTTCCCTAGTACGCTTTGTCTTCGTATGTGGTCTATCCTGCACTAAATGGAGTACCAACCATTGTTCTAGGCGGTGTGTACACGGTTGGGTCACGTGGCTGGGGAGGTTTTTACCCGTCGTGGGTGCCAGCGTAATCTCCGGATCGGTCCACCTCCTCCTTCAACATAGGCACAATGTCGGACTCATAAGACTTTATTGTTGTTGCTATGTCATTTTACTTATTTATTTCCATTGAACTTGTTTTGGTTGCTTGTGTGCATCATAAATATGCAAAAGCCAGATGTCACTCAATCTCAATATACATGGAAAGGAGATTCGATCACCCACTGTCTCGGTTGATTACCTCCGGAGCTATATGAATTCATTGGATCTTTCTAGGAGGTATAACACTGAGAACATAATCAAGGGGAAGATGCCGATGATGGAGGAAGGCATGCCCCCACATGATAGAGAGGTTCCCTTTGTTCTGTCGTGGCCTCCTCCACGGGCGAACCACGTTAACCTATCCGTTGACGGGGTTTTCTCCAATACTGATGGCTTGGTGGTGGCCGGTATGATCCTGTGAAGACATGATGGAAGCATATTCTTTGCTGCATACATGTGTTTATTTAACCGCAATGATGCACTCGAGGCAGAGGTGCATGCTTTGATGCAAGGAATGGCATTGGCAGTTCAACATAGTAATGATCCTCTCATAGTCCAATCTGATTCCTCTGAGTCATTGATGGCTTTGATCGGGGAGAATATGTCTTGGTCTCCATGTGGTCATTTGGTAGCGGAGATTAAGCATCTTAAGGTAGATGGAGATTTTATTTCTTTGAAAAATAAATGTGAGCAAAATAGGGTAGAAAATCGGTTGCCATCGTATAGTTGTATAGAGAGTACAACTGTTGTATGGCCACAAAGAGGATTGCCGTGTATAGAGGAACTGCTCCCTTTCAACAGTAACCCTATTCCTATGGAATAAACTCTTTTAGGGCATCTCCAAGGCGGACCCGTAAACCTTGCGCAACCGCTTGGATTGTGTTGTCCGGACCACGGAAGCCATCCAATGGGGAGGCGGTCCGGACGTGACTTCTCCTGCAAAATGGAGACAAACGTGGGGGAGGTTTGCGGGAGTCCGGGCACGTTAAACGTACGAATCTAACACCCCAGGCCCACCCCAAACCCTTCCCGTACCCCATGACTCCATCCTCCCCATTATCTCTCCTTCCTTTTTTCTCTATTGCCATCGCCACCGCTCCACCACTCCAGCCACCACGCCACATGATACGTCTCCAACGTATCTATAATTTTTGATTGTTCCATGCTATTATATTATCTGCTTTGGATGTTTAATGGGCTTTACTATGCACTTTTATATTATTTTTTGGACTAACATATTAACCGGAGGCCCAATGCAAATTCCTGCATTTTTAACTATTTCAGTGTCACGCAGAAAAGGAATATCAAACGGAGTCCAAACGGAATGAAACCTTCAGGAGAATCGTTTTTGGAACAAATGCAATCCAAGAGACTTGGAGTGGACGTCAAGGAAGCAACGAGGCGGCCACAAGGTAGGAGGGCGTGCCCAGGGGGGTAGGCATGCCGCCCACCCTCGTGGGCCCCTCGTGGCTCCACTGACCTACTTCTTTCACCTATATATACTCATATACCCCGAAAACGTCCAGGAGCACCACGAAACCCTATTTCCACTGCTGCAACCTTATGTACCCATGAGATCCCATCTTGGGGCCTTTTCTGCGCTCCGCCGGAGGGGGAATCGATCATGGAGGGCTTCTACATCAACACCATAGCCTCTCATATGATGTGTGAGTAGTTCACCACAGACCCTCGGGTCCATAGTTATTAGCTAGATGGCTTCTTCTCTCTCTTTGATTCCCAATAGAAAGTTCTCCTCGATCTTCTTGGAGATCTATTAGATGTAATACTTTTTGCGATGTGTTTGTTGAGATCCGATGAATTGTGGGTTTATGATCAAGATTATCTATGAACAATATTTGATTCTTCACTGAATTCTTGTATGTATGATTTGATATCTTTGCATGTATCTTCGAATTACCAGTTTGGTTTGGCCTACTAGATTGATCTTTCTTGCAATAGGAGAAGTGCTTAGCTTTGGGTTCAATCTTGCGATGTCCTTTCCCAGTGACAGCAGGGGCAACAAGGCATGTATTGTATTGTAACCATCGAGGATAAAAAGATGGGGTTTATATCATATTGCTTGAGTTTATCCCTCTACATCATGTCAGCTTGCTTAATGCGTTACTCTGTTTTTATGGACTTAATACTCTAGATGCATGTTGGATAGCTGTCGATGTGTGGAGTAATAGTAGTAGATGCAGAATCGTTTCGATCTACTTGTCACGGACGTGATGCCTATATACATGATCATGCCTAGATATTCTCATAACTATGCACTTTTCTATCAATTGCTCGACAGTAATTTGTTCACCCACCGTAAGATATGCTATCTTGGGAGAAGCCACTAGTGAAACTTATGGCCCCCGGGTCTCTTTTCCATCGTATTTTATCTCTTTTATTTACATTGCATCTCGTTTACTATTTTGCAATCTTTAGTTTTCAATCTATACAACAAAAATACCAAAAATATTTATCTTATTATCTCTATCAAATCTCACTTTTGCAAGTGGTTGTGAAGGGATTGACAACCCCTTTATCGCGTTGCTTGCAAGGTTCTTATTTGTTTGTGCAGGTACAAGGCGACTTGCGTGTAACCTCCTCTCGATTGATACCTTGGTTCTCAAAAATTGAGGGAAATACTTATGCTACCTTGCTGCATTACCCTTTCCTCTTCAAGGGAAAACCAACGCATGCTCAAGAGGTAGCACCACTCCCCTGCCAAAAATCTTCTCTCTATCGCATCCGACGATCCAGTAGGGCTCCCCGTCGCTTCTCCTTCGTCTCCGTTCAACCACCTGTCCTCCGACCGTCCCGCCAGGTACCATCCTCTACTATGCCCGACAACTGTTCGATGAATCTTCGGAGCTGAAAACAGATGTCCCTTCTCGGTTGAAGCAATGGATTTCGATTTGGAGTACATATACGAGCACTATGTTGAGTCATCCAACGGCTCGTTGATAACCGACAAGTATAGGGGATCGCAACAATTTTCGAGGATAGAGTATTCAACCCAAATTTATTGATTCGACACAAGGGGAGCCAAAGAATATTCACGAGTATTAGCAGTTGAGTTATCAATTCAACCATGCCCGAAAGACTTAATATCTGCAGCAAAGTATAATAGCAAAGTTGTATGGAAGTAACGGTAATAGTGGCAATAGTAGGAGTAGCAGTTTTATAGTGATTGTAATAGTAGCAACGACAAAGTAACTTAGCAAAGATCAATATGTGAAAAGCTCGTAGGAATTGGATCAGTGATGGATAATTGTGTTGGTATATTCATCATGTAGCAGTCATAACCTAGGGTGACACAGAACTAGCTCCAATTCATCAATATAATGTAGGCTTGTATTCCGTATATAGTCATACGTGCTTATGGAAAAGAACTTGCATGACATCTTTTGTCCTACCCTCCCGTGGCAGCGGGGTCCATAAGGAAACTAAGGGATATTAAGGTCTCCTTTTAATAGAGAACCGAAACAGAGCATTAGCACTTAGTGAATAGATGAACTCCTCAAACTACGGTAATCACCGGAAAGAATCCCAATTGTTGTCACCTTGAGGTATGCGGATCATAACTCACAATAGGTGTCTACAACTTGCAAGATACGA
>NC_041383.1:388652070-388694807 GCF_002162155.2 Triticum dicoccoides | reverse complement strand
TTCATGAAAACATAATAGCTCAGATCTGAAATCATGGCACTCGGGCCCTAGTGACAAGCATTAAGCATAGCAAAGTCATAACAACATCAATCTCAGAACATAGTGGATACTAGGGATCAAACCCTAACAAAACTAACTCGATTACATGATAAATCTCATCCAACCCATCACCGTCTAGCTAGCCTACGATGGAATTACTCACTCCCGGCGGTGAGCATCATGAAATTGGTGATGGAGGAAGGTTGATGATGACGATGTCAATGGATTCCCCTCTCCAGAGCCCTGAACGGACTCCAGACTGGCCCTCCTGATGAAGAATAGGAGGCGTCAGCTGCTCTGTATAGTAAAACGCGATAAATCCTTCACTCTAATTTTTTTCTCCGTGAATAGGTATATATGGAGTTGGAGTTACAGTTGTAGTCGGTCCAGGGGCCCCACAAGCCTGGTAGGCGCACCCTAGGGGGTAGGCGCGCCCTTAGGGCTTGTGGCCTCTGGGTGGCCCCCTTTGGTATCTTTTTCCGCTAGTATTTTTTATTTATTCCACAGAAAGTCTCCGTAAATTTTCAGGTCAATCCAAGAACTTGGATTTCTGCACAAAAATAACACCATGGAATTCTGCTGAAAACAGCGTCAGTCGGGGTAAGTTCCATCCAAATCATGCAAATTAGAGTCCAAAACAAGGGCAAAAGAGTGTACAAAAGTAGATACGATGGAGACGTAGCAACTCCCCCAAGCTTAACCCATTGCTTTTCCTCAAGCAATTCAGTTGAGAAACTGAAAGTGACAAAGAAAAACATTTACAAACTCTGTTTGATCTTGTTGTTGCAAATATGTCTAGCCAATGTTCAGGTTTTCAGCAAAGACTAACCATATTCACAATAACATTTGGGGTCTCACATTTACTCATGTCAATGACATAATCAACTAGTGAGTAATAATAAGATATCTCGGATGGCAACACTTTTAAAAAAAATCATGATATAATATGACATAATGGTATCTTGCTAGCCCTTTTTGAGACCGCAAAACATAAATGCTCTCCAGTCACACTCATACTCAACATCAATTAAAAAGAAATTGACTGGACATTGTAATTCATGGAAAAAGAGATTCAGTCACACTCATACTCAACATCAATTAAAAACAAAGCATATAAATGACAGTAATGCTCTCCAGTTGGTGCTTTAATAAGAAAACGATGACTCAACAATGAAAGTACATAGATAGGCCCTTCAAAGAGGGAAGCAGGAATTCGCATAGGTGCCAGAGGTTGAAGGTTTTAAAATAGAGATGCATATAATTTTGAGCGGTATGATTTCATTGCAAACATAACAACCAAGAGATCTCACTGTCTTCCATGCTAGACACATTATAGGCAGTTTCCAAACAAAATGGTAAAGTTTTTACTCCCCCTCCACCAACAAACATACTCCACGGCTAGCCGAATCTAGCGGTACCATCCATACCAACAAAAGTCCTAGGGGAGTTTTGTTTCATTATTATATTTTGATTTGATTTTGATCATGGAACTGGGCACCCCAAGTACCAGCCACTTTCTCGTGAATGACAAGTGAATAAACACTCACCGTGATAATAACCAACCTAGCATGGAAGATACTGACAACCCTCGGTCACTACATGAGCGCTTCAGGCATACAAAACAAACTATTATTTGAAGGTTTAGAGTTTGGCACATACAAATTTACTTGGAACGACAGGTAAATTACGCATATAGGTAGGTATGGTGGACTCATATGGAACAACTTCGGGTTTAAGGAAGTGGATGCACAAGCAGTATTCCCACTGAGTACAAGTGAAGGCTAGCAAAAAGATTGAGGAGCGACCAACTAGAGAGGGACAACGGTCATCAACATGCATTGAGATTAATCAACATTGAATGCAAGCATGAGTAGGATTTAAATCACCATGAACATAAATATCGTGGAGGCTATGTTGATTTTGATTCAACTACATGCGTAAACATGTGCCAAGTCAAGCCACTTGAATCATTCAAAGGAGGATACCATCCTATCATACTACATCATAACCATTTTAAATGCATGTTGGCACACAAGACAAACCATTATCCACTCCTAGCTAATTAAGCATGGCATGAGTAACTACAATCTCTAATTGTCATCGCAAACTGTTGGTGCAATGATAGGCCCCTTATGTTTTGGAGTTTGTTGACATAAAAAATATGGGACTTATGTGTTTGCTAGTGCACACAGAGTAATATGTCCCTGAAGTATCAAGAAGTTTGATGCAATCGACGAAGATAATCTCCATGCGCGTCAGCGAAGGTTATCACCAAAGATAAAGCTAACAAGAGTGACCCCTAAAAATTGCTGAAGTTTAAGCAATTGGTTCGGTGCATGTTCAAAGCAAATGACTTTGCTTGAGGAAGAATGAATACAAAGTGAAGACATAGCATTTGTTTCCTTGTTCTTCTTCTTTCATTGAGTCCTAGGAGCACCGTACTATTAAGAGGGGTGTAGCGTTCGAAGCTTTGGCTCTCTGATGCTAAACCCAAATCCTATGAAAGTTGTGAGAGAAATCTCTTTGTGCTCCGACTAAATACTTGCCAGCAACAGGTTGTGATCTTCTTCGCTACGAGAGATTAATATCGGACCGAGGAGTTAGCATTACTTGTTCCTCAAGTAATGTTACCAGTGCTCCAAAATCCGACAGTTGTGAATGTGCTGGTTGGCCATTGGCTGGACCTCGTGTCCAAAATGGTCATTTCCCTTCTAGGAAAGTTGCGACTATAAATAGCCACCACGCGTCGGCTTTGTCTGGTGGCTACTCCGTTTGATTCTGAGAAGTTTGTTGAGCAAACGACTCTCCGAGCGATTTGAGTTTAAAATCCACCAAGAGAAAAACCCTAGAGCCAAAGAATTAGATAGTGGTTCAGCATCACTGGAATCTAAGTTTAGTACGCTCTGCCTATTACTATTGAGAGTTGCAAGCTCTCTAGATGATTAGGCGTCAATTTCTTCAGAGACCAAGAGTAATTGTGATTCTTGAAGAAGAAGTCTGTAAAGGTTTGGAGATTTCCTTCAAGTATCTACCATGAATGATCTGCATCGGTTGACGAATCGATTGTCGAGGAGAATAGGGTGAAGAGAGTTTATCTTCCATGTTAAGTCAGAGCCTCTCCATCCAGACGTAGTCCTTCTGCAGATGGACAAGTTGGTCAAACAAATACCTTGTCGACATCGAGCATCTTTGGTTACCTCTATCACTCATGTTTATCTTCTATGCGTTTTCATTCGTTTGATTAACTTTGATGCATGTTCTAGTTTCCCTTCGGTACCCTGTTTTAGTTCACTATATTTTGTGTTTCACTTATTCCACTGCTGGGTTCCGAGAGATTCATGTTTTCTGAAGAAAATTTAGAACTCCCATTGACCCCCCCCCCTGGTTCGAATGGGAGTTTGTGAAGCTCGAATTGATACTCTTCGGGCGAAGTTCAATCGCTTCAAGCGCATTGGAAATGAGAGCTGTCAGTAAACCTTCGACCACCTTAGTGAAATAGATAATGAACTTCACGAACTCGGTGCCAAGGATATCACTGACCATGAAGTTGTGAAGAAACTACTTCGATCTCCTGACACTTCATTTGACACGCTTGTTCTGATGATTCGTGAGCGTCTTGATTTCAAAGCCTCAACTCTGCTGATGTCATGGAAAGACTGAACACTCATGAAGAGCAAGAAGAAGAGAAGATAGTCTGTATGGCTCAACTCAACACAAAAATCATTCTCTAAAACTTGTGGCTGATTCCTCCTCAGAAGGAAATGCCAAACAAGATTTAGATGATCCAGAATGACTCAGCAAAGATCTCACACTAATCACAAAATGATTCCAACGTTTCCACAAGAAGAGCCAATTCCAGAAAAGAAGTTCAAGCAACTCCAGGGGTTCAAAATGTTCATCAAAACCTGCTCGAGGATACACCTGTTTGAAGTGCAAAAATCCAAGACATTTAATTTCGGACTGCCCTCTCTAGGAACCTAAAATCCATGCCAGTGGGAGATATGATTCGAGCAAACATCGAGCAAAATCAAGAGTAAGAACTACGACTCTGATGATGAGAAGAAAACGAAGAAATTCTTCAAGAAGAAGGATAACTCCACGTCAAAATCTTCATCAACATCCTTGTCGAGAAATCCTTCCAGGTCCTCCTCCAACTGTAAGAATACTTCTCGCAAGGTCAAGTGTAGCAACCAGACCTCAAACAGTCTGATCTCTGTGCATTAGTGTCATCCTTGGATCGGTAATGCTGACACGCACAGTACTTGAAGGATTTATAACAGAGTAGCAATCACACACTTATTACATCGAATGTCTCAAATGAGAACTTATTACAATAAATATGGCTTAAGGCCATCTAAAATCGATAACAGCGGAAGGCTTGGAAGATAAAGTGAGTCCATCAACTCCAACGTCATCATTGAGTGAAATATCACGACCTAAGGCACCTTACACATCGTCTGAAAAGTCTGCAACATGAACGTTGCAGCCCAAAATGGGTCAGCACATGGAATATGCTGGCAATGTATCACAAGAGAGTAATGGACAGAATAATGCTATCACTACATGCATATATGGCTGGTGGAAAGCTCTATGGTTACAGTTTTGCATAAAGCCAATTTTTCCCTACAACAAAGGAATAAATTTTATTTAACTATCATGGTGGTTGTTAAACATTGAGAAGGTTCCTCCAACTCAATCCCAATTAAGCATCATCATTAAACCCAATCAAATAATATTTAGAGTGATGAGATCAACATGATAATCCAAGAACCAGATACTCAAGATGTCCATAACCGGGGACACGGCTAACCATGATTAGTTTGTACACTCTGCAGAGGTTTGCGCACTTTTCCCACAAGACTCGAATATATCCATGGTCGGAGATTCGAGACACAGTCTTTCTGAAACAATAACTCTTTACTCTGGGTGGACAGTTACACCTAATTTCCCCTACATCTGCTAGCCCACCACTGAAACAAGCATACAATAAGCACTCAACTAGAAGAACGGGTAAAACTCGAATAAGAGATCTAACCAGAAAGTTCAACTTAAGAACTCCGGTTTGCAAAAAGAATCAAATCAAACGAAGCAACGAAACTCCAAATGCCAAAGAAACAAGCTCCGTTTACTAACCTGGACTTGAGTCAAGTTTTACAGTAGCAAAATCTTGTTCAAGTTGGTTAAACAGAAAGAGGGCTTCGAGACGAAACTCTAGGCGCTTGAATTGCCTGATTCCGATAAACGAGCAAAAAGATAAACTAAAACGAAAATCAGGGCAAACATCGCGATCGAAAATAATCGCGGAAAATTCCTAGAAAAAGAAAAACTGACGAACAGGCTAACGAATGAACGTTCGTTGTCTGCGGCTAACGGGTGAAAATTGTTCGTTAAGACGAACGAACGAACGAGCGTTATCTAAATAACTAAACCAAAAAAAAAGAAAGAAATCGATCCAAAAAATAAACCTAGGGTTTTTCTAAAAAAACAATCGGTTTTCTTGCAAAAACCGACGGCTACCTCGGCAACCGAGTCAGCGGCGGCGGCGGGGACTCCGGCGGCAGAGGCAACTCTGGCGGGCGGCAGTGAACGGCGATGGGGCGACGACGAACGGCGGCGGGGCTCGGGTCGGGCGGCGGCGGGGCTGGCGGCGAGGTGCGTCGGCGAGGTCGACGCGGTGGCGGCGGAACGGCGACGCGACAGCGGTGGTGGCGCGGATCCGGCGGTGGCGGCGCGGATCAGGCGGCGCTAGGTGATGTAGGGCGGAACCCTATGTGGCCGATCTTTGACGTTCGGAGAGGATCCTACCAAGAACACGATGAACAGAACAGGGAAGCGGGGAGAAACACGAGAGAAACACTCAACAAACAAGAATTAAGTGACACATGTGCTAGATCATCGAGGCACAAAGTGATACAAGATCCACAATCAACAAAGGATGATACAAGTAGCGAGTTCATCTCCATGAGGAGGTCTTGAGGGTTCTTCCCTTGAAGGGGTCTTGAATCCGCTTGCGGGATATTCTCCGAAGAGGTCGTGAGCTCTGAGGAGAAGTAACCAAGTGGATGAGCAAGGCTGTCACACAAACATGAGCTAAACCTATGCTAACCCTAACTAGGAGGAGGTGGGGGAGTTTATATAGTGCTAGTCCACGAAGGGGTAAGTGAGAGGGGGATACATGGGCCCTTGGCCCGTTCTCTGTGCACAGGCAGGTGCCGGATGTCTGGGCTGGGGGCCGGATGTCCGAGGCTTCGTGCCGGGCCGGATGTCCGGGTTGGGAGGCCGGATGTCCGGGCTGGCCTGGGTCTTTCAGGTGCATTCGGTGATGGAGGGGGCGGATTTCCGGGAGAAGGGGTCGGATGTCCGGTGGCTCGCGAGGGGCCGGATGTCCGGGCTGGCTTGGCTGATTTTGGCACTCTCTGGATAGAAGGGGGGCCGGATTTCCGGGCGTTGGGCCGGATGTCCGGGCCTGGCCGGATGTCCGGGCTGTGGCCGGATGTTCGGAGCCTGTAGCAGCTGGCTCTTCTCCCTTCTCCTTCCTTCGCTTCCGTTCACGCTTGTCCTTGGTACTTGGGTTCTCCATGGTCTCCTCGGGTGTACCTGAGTATGCACAAGGTCCGCGCTTGAAGTATCAACTATGTCTCACGTGTGGAAAGTGAAGGTTTAGAGAGGAACGAGTTCACCTTGTGTCCAATGGTGTATGCTCGAGGTCTCGTCATATGTCCTCTTGGGGCTCGGAGAGTAGTCGGAGTGTACATGGGGATGAACGTGGGATGCTCCGCATCATCTCCCCCCCCCCTTGGGAAAGATCCGACCTTGGATCGTGATCCTCGTCACCATGGAAACGGTTGTCGTGGACGGACTTGTAGTTGGACGAAGTTGAAGGCATGGCACAATCGAAGTATTCCAAGGTGTCGTCGGAGTGGTATACATGCAAAAGGAGCAAACACAAACAACACTCGAAAATACAATGGTTAGCGCACACAAAGTGTCCATCATGTAAGAATGAGTCTGTGTGGCAAGATTGTTCATGACAAAGCGCATGAAGCTTATCTTGATGATCTAGAATGGTATGCAAAGCATTCATGGGAGCAAAAGCAATCATTGTGCACACAATTGTGTTATGAATATGATCAATGCAACCACGGTGAAAATGATGTCATAGTGAGACGGTTTATCAATAGCATGAATATGGCAATGTATGCTTAACATGTGTATGTAATCATGCAATTGATGGTAGGCAATGTGATCATTATGTAGGAATATGCCATCAAGGAAGATCACAACAAATTTTCTAAGGAAATGCACAAGCTCAAATATCATGGATGACATGGGAATACAAGATGCAACAAGGCAATCATAATGTGAATCAATCCATGGATGGGATGCAAACTTGTGGTGAGTATGATATGTCCATCGAGCATGACATGTATGAGAACAATCAACAAATATGGAGGTGTTGGTGTACCAATGCTTGATGTCGTGGAAAGAGTGGAGGTTCGAAGGTGCATCCAATAAGGGCGAGTGCTCCTCAATGTGAAGGTCCATAGAGCCAATCTCCAATGTCGCTCCTCCATCCAATATATGTATCATGTAGACAAGAAGAAGGAAACAACAATGAAAGAATGACCCATCCAATATGCGTATTTGAGGATGGCTCAAAGAGAAGGAGTTCACCTCAAGAAAGTTCCCGAAGATGTTGGAGTTGTACATCATGTATGCCTTCACATAACCAATATGTCTCATGACGGTAATGCCTTGTGAATCCTTCAAAACGAAAGAACATGACAAACACTCAGAAAAAAATGAGGCTAGTACAAATGCAACCCCTATCATTCGTGAGGTAAGATACCCAACAAGTGTATGCATCATGCTCATCATAAGAAAGGACAGGGGAGCATTTCATAGTATGGAGGCATATGATGCAAGAACAACCAAATACAAGAGGCTCAATCAAACAAGCATGCATCACAAGTAAAGTGTCCAAGTCGCCAAGATCAAGAAGCATATATGGTTGCACTCAATACAACTGGATATGAGAGAGGCAACTAATGGAGGCAGGTGACAATGAACAAGATATATCATGTGAGAGGCATGAGCATATATGTCATCAACCCAAGAAAGCAAGTAATAGTGGAACATGGGTGATGCAACATAGCAAGCAATCATAGCAATCAAGTCAAGCAAGCTAGTATTGCGAAGATGCAACATACTAGAGGGAATCATGGCAAGCATGTCATGTGTGCAAATAGTGGGCATGAATAATGCACATGACATATCACAATCATGAAAACAAGATAAGAGAAAAATATCATCAATGTATTGGTGAGAGGCCATATGTAAATAGCAATGGGACATCATGACTCTCCCAACACAACAAGCATCAATAGCATGGGGCACACGATAAACATGGCAATAGCAACAAGGATCTCCACCAAGCATGCAAATACACGTAGGAGTATCATAATGGTGAATCATGGGTAGATGCAAGAAAGGGTCACAATTGCATGGCAAAATCATGTAAAGAGGCATAACATGCAAAGTGAACACGATAGTATGGGCATAGAGGGACAAATGGTAAATAGCCCATAGCCGTGTGAGAGCCAAGTAGAATAGAAGCGCGTAGTCCTTGCGCGAAGGCAACGGTGGTAAGGACAATCCACGGGATCCCAAAGCATCGTTGCTCTTAAGAGCTCATTTCTTCAACTCTTGGGATTGAGAGGTTGACGAGTATATGTGAGTACCTACACAAAACAAAGACAAAGGGAAAATTGTGTGTGCGTGGTATATGTACACATCATCCATCATGATGCGCACGTGCATGTGTCGGTTAGCACAAAATATCCAATGCTCAAATAAATGAGATGCGTGATATAGAAACATGCCATCCATCATGAGAGGTTTGTTATTATGTATAGCACAATGGAGACTCAAATTGTGTAATCCATCACGAGCAATATCTAGAGCATTGTTATTCATGGAATGCATATTGTGTACACTATCATGGGAATCATGCAAAGTGTGAAATGCATCATGATCTCCTAATATGTATGAGGAAACTATGGGGCTCTCCTCATGAGCATTAATAGAAGCATCACATGGAGAATATTGAATACATCCAAAAAAATGCATATTCGGAACAATGTGATCATGGCATGACATAGTAGATGAATTGCGCAAATCATGTAAAGGAAGCATGGCAATATCATCACAAGAGAAGTAAAAGCCAATGACCATCATCTCGTCATCTATGCCATAAGTGCAAATGGCATTGATTTTAATGGGGCATGCATAGTTACTATGTTGAGATTGTAATGATGCAATATGGGAGATCTCACTCATAGCATATGACAAGTTCAAAGAATTTTCAAACATGTAGTGACCAAAAGAATTTTCACATGATATCCTATGAAGCATAGCATCACAACTAGGCAACTCAGCATGCTCATCATCATCATCAATAGGTAAGTCAAGACATGAAGAAGTCGCACTAGCATGAAGCATGGGAATAGGTGGATCAACATCATGCAAGCAATCATTGTCTAGAGAGTCCACTAGTGGGACAAGAGAAGCACCATCACCTATGTTACCTTTGGAGCGTCGCTCATGTATTGTAGGTAAGGTGTTGAATATCCATTCGTTGTCATCTTCAACTTGATGGGACCATGTGGGGGGTGCAACATTGTCCACCATGGCCATCGTCATCTTCATTGGAGGTATAGACTCGTCAAGGATAGGCATGTCGTCATGTAGGAGACCTAGCACCAAAGAAGAAAACACACTAGGAGTAGAGATTAAGTCGTTAGAAATCAAAGTAGCCTCACGTGTCGTGTCAGCTACCTCACTCACTAAGTGTTGTGGCTCACTCACTCCCTCAAGGATGCTCTCACTAATATGGTTGGGGGAGTCACTCAAATGTCTCTCAACCTCACATAGGATGTGTGGCATGCTCTCATATGTGGGGCTAGTGGTGGGCACACTTATCCTCTCATAGGAAATGCTCTAAATGTCACGTATGGTGGAGTCACTCATCTCTCTCATGGGGATGTGGCTCTCCTCACATGACAAATCGGGCATCTCAACATATGTGGGTGTTGGAGAGGTGTAGGTGCAAATGTCTCCATGCGCGGTCCCGTAGCTTGACTCGGAGTATGAGTCCAATATGGGTGTCGTCTTCATGTTGTTGAAGAGGTCCGCGCTCGTCACCGTAGTCGAAGGGGATGGCCCTTGCTCGACATTCTTGTCGCCGTCTTGTTGTTGGAGGCCCGTATGATGTGACTCCTCGTAGCTCGTCTACATGACCGAACGGAATTTCCCATGCTCGGCCATCTTCCTTGAGGGGCTTCCGAAGATGGAAGTGTCGCCCTCACTTGTAGGTGGTCGCCTTGGACTTGGTGAAGTCATTGTAGGCGTACTCGTGGAGGTGAAGATGCCATACATCCAAAGGCGAAGATGCCTTGATTGCACTTGGCGAAGATGCCGAAGTGGTCGGTGTAGCCGTAGCTCCGTCTTGGTGGTGCTCGTCTTGCGGTCTTCTCTTTTTCTCATGAATCTTGGACTTGGTGTGACGTAGGTCTTGTTGGGACTTGTACATTTGTGCTTGTGGAGCATCTTCATGATGATGATGTTGTTGTCATGCTTGAGCTCCATGGCGTTCGTCGTCGTCATGCACATGATGCTTGGAGGTGACTTGCCCTTCATGACGATGTTGATCATGAACGTGATGGTGGTTGCCATGTAGATGTTGACTTGGACAACTTGCGCTTCCGTCTTGTTTGCGCTCCGAAGATGATCAACTTGGTCGCCGCCGGCTTGAAGATGACGAAGAGGAAGAAGACTTGATCAAGGCCCGAATCTCCTCCATCCTTGCATCTTGCTCCTCTTTATGTGCGGCAAGCTTCTTGTCGATGTAGTCCCTTTTCCTTTATTCGGAGTGTCGAATGTCGATGGAGATGTTCTCGATGCGCTCTCGCAATCTTGATTGTGCGCCTTGCATTTGTCGTTGTAGATCGAAGATCGACGCTTTGGTGATGTAGTTGTTCACGCCGTCGTTGTTGTCGTAGACCAGAGATGAAATGCCTTGCCTATCCATCACAAGACTCGAGCAAATATGAGTGGGAGAAAGAGAAGAACTTATACCAATGTACCTTGACCGATGTTGACAATGAATCAAGTTCACTCAAATGCGGACAATGAAATAGCACTATTGGTACCAATCCTTGTCGGTTCTCACACCTACACAAGTAAAAGCTTATGGTGGAGCTTGGTGAGGATAGTGGCACAAAAATTTAATGCAAAATGTTAGCAAGAGTCAATAATATTGAAAGAGATTCACAAATTCGCAAGTGAAACAAGTAGACCAATAGCAATATGTGGCACACGGAAACACACACATGGATAGATAAATGGGGTCGTGCAACCAAGGAATGAGCACAAAATGTGGAATCCACGGAAAATGCTTGTGTTGCACAACTCAAGAGAGACGCTAGCACGATTGCTCAATAGGTGGATACGACACTTGTGCACAACCTATAAGATGCAAAATGGATAAACTTTTATCCCAAGTATGCTATGTATGTATGGTTCCCGGTGTTTCTCTCAAGATGATCCAAGATGATCGGATATGACAATCTTATATGCAATGTGGTATGATGCTATGGTACTTGCTTACAAGCTTCTTTGCTCTTTAACTTTTGCTTAAAAGCTTTATTTCTTTTTTTGTATGGCCACTTTTGCACAATGCACAAACCAAGATAGCAATTGTGTATATGCGGGAACAAACTTGTGACACAAGATATGATACCAATATATGCACCACTATGATATGGTATGTATGCTATGGGAAGTATGATCACTAATGTGCACAAGTAACGTTGCCGGCAATACTCAAATGGCTAGTCTCGATAGGCAAGTGACGCAAAATGGGCTAGGGGTTAACAATGCAATGGCAAGGGGAATATACAATGGAGAGATACCACGATACCAAGATGATATGGAGGTTACCGCCGAGGGTTTCTCATATGTATGCCACGAACGGATGATGGTGAAGTGGTCAAAGTCGATGACGACCTCGAGGCGATGATGAGTGGCGGTGTTCTTGATGTATAAACCAAGATGATGGAGACTCGTCCCTAAGTAGCCGAAACACCTTAGGAAAAGGAAAAACCGCGAACTCAAAATCTCAAACGTCAAATGTCAAAATGGTGGTAGCGGAAAGTGGTGGTGGTTTGCACTTGGCAATGCGGAAGTGGAATGATGGGCTATACACGTGTCGGAGTTAAAGTTTCCGTCCCTAAGTAGCCGAAACACCTTAGGAGACACAAGCCACAACTCAAACAAGCTCAAACAAAATTGGGTTAAGTTGGGGTTGGCGAAATGTATGTGGAAATGGTGGTGGTGGTTGATGAAGAAGCAATCGTCCCTAAGTAGCCGAAACACCTTAGGAGACTCGAATCACTACTCAAGCAACCACCAATGCTATGGCAAGCAAAATGGGTTAGGTTGCAGAAGTCGGTGGTGGTAATGCGGATGATATGGTGAAGGGCCTAGGCAAACTTGCCAAATTTTCAAAATGTGATGGAGTCAAATGATTTTGGTGGTATTTTTGTGGGAAGGGGGATGTCAAGAGCTTCAAAACGAGCTAAAAAATGTCAAAATTGGAGTTCAGATGAATAAGTTATGGCCGAAACGGTGAGACGAGGAGGCTGAAATCTACAGGGGCCGGATATCCGGGGGTTTGGCCAGATTTCCGGGGGCTGATGTCCTGAACCACGCGCGAAATGCGCTCCACGGGCCGGATGTCCGGGCCAATGGCCAGATGTACGGGCAGGCCGGATGTCCGCTGGTCGGGCCGGATGTCCGGGCTCCAAATCCGAGGATGAACTCGAGGAACTCAATTTTGGGGATGGAAATTGATGATTTCACGGGCAAAATTGTGGAGATTTCGTGCATGGAAGATGGGGAAACTTGGGGAGATGCTAGATCCACTCGAAACCAAGCAAATCCATGGATCAAAATCAACAAAACATCATCAAACCAACAAATCACAAAAAAAATTGGGGGCTATTTTTGGTGGGGATTTTCGGATTTAGGACAAAATCAACAAAATCAAGCTAGAAAACACGGGGTAGGTGTTGGTGTCAAAACCGGAGGATCTCGGGTAGGGGGTCCCGATCTGTGCGTCTTAGGCTGATGGTAACAGGAAGCAAGGGACACAATGTTTACCCAGGTTCGGGCCCTCTCGATGGAGGTAAAACCCTACTTCCTACTTGATTAATATTGAAGATATGAGTAGTACAAGAGTAGATCTACCATGAGATCGTAGAGGCTAAACCCTAAGAGCTAGCCTATGATGCTATGATTGTAATTGTGATCGGCCTTATAAGGACCATCCTTTCCGGTTTATATAGACACCGGAGAGGGCTAGGGTTTACATGGAGTCGGTTACAAGGAAGGAAATATAATATCCGGATCGCCAAGCTTGTCTTCCACGCAAAGGAGAGTCCCATCCGGACACGGGCCGAAGTCTTGAGTCTTGTATCTCCACGCTTCAATAGTCCGGACGATGTACATAGTCCGGCTGTCCGGATGCCCCCCAATCCAGGACTCCCTCAGTAGCCCCTGAACCAGGCTTCAATGACGATGAGTCCGGCGCGCAGTCTTATCTTCGGCATTGCAAGGCGGGTTCTTCCTTCCGAATACTCCAAGGTTATTATCGAACAAGTATACCGTGTCCGGATCTGCAAGATGACCTTCACACACCATTGTAGGGAACATAGCATAAATCCGTTCTGATGGCAATCTTTGTACGTCGTGCCCCTGCATCATGGCCTGGTCCAACACAAACTAGCGTTTCCTGCCCCACCTCGACTCGTGTAGCGAGGCGGTTTTATTAGCACGTCCTCCCAAAGCAGAGATCGTGTTCCTCTTATTATGGGATCTTTCATCAATATGGGCGTGTGTTACCCCACGGCAACCGTTGGTATGACTCCGTGTATTTTAGATAAGTCTCAAGCGGTCACACTGAGGACTCTTGATATTCATCCCTTTTATGAAGGGGCCAAGGCCTACGCCTCTTTTCCACCTCCCTTGCTCCTTCTCGCACCTTGAGTTCTAACACCCAAGACCCAAGCTGCAACACCCCAGATCCTCCAACAAGTCCGGATCTGACTCAAAAGGCCAGTGGGTGGCCTCCTCGATCCAAGAGGAGGACGTTACGAAGCTTAGGGAGGTCGGATACCTGACCGCCGACATTCAGCACAGGCTTCCTTCTCCAGGGCAAGTTATCCCTACGTCGGAGCCCAACGAGAGCGTTGTGTTTGTCCCATACTTCCTCCGAGGCCTGGGCCTCACCCTCGACCCCTTTGTGAGGGGGCTCATGTTCTACTATGGGTTAGATTTTCATGATCTGGCTCCAGACGCCATCCTCCATATCTCGTCGTTCATTATTGTGTGCGAGGCTTTTCTCCATGTCAACCCACACTTCGGCTTATGGCTCAAGACCTACAATATGAAGCCGAAGATGATCGAGGGGCGACATGCGGAGTGCGGAGGTGCCATAATAAGCAGGAACGCTAATGCCCCATGGCCAGAGGGTTCATTCCCGGAAGTATCCGATGTATGGCAACGGAGGTGGTTTTATGTTACAGCTCCCAGAGGCACAAAGTGGGTAGCCGCCCCCGAGTTCCGCTCGGGCCCTCTATCATAGTTGGCGTCTTGGACCGACGTAGGACAAAATTGGGGGCCCGCTGGTGATGTACCAGAATTGTAGAATCGCATCCGGGAGCTTATTGAGAGGGACATAAATCTTGTCAGCATAATGCAAGTGATGCTAATCCGACGGATGTTGCCGTGCAAACGTCGGCCTCTCCGGATGTGGGAGTTCAATCCAGAGGGTCCGCGGACTATTAAGCACTTCTTCGGCCTGAAGCTCGAAGGGATGTGCAAATTATTCTTCGGACCACAAGTAAAGTGTCTGAACACCACCGAGGATGCGGGCCTAAGCTGCAATCGCCTAGACGCCCAAGTAAGTAACCTTAAAGCCGGACACTTCGTTTATATTTATCATAACCATTATTCTGAAAAACCCTCCGTGGCCAGGAATGGCTCACCAAGGCAGAGAGAATCAGGTGTTCGGCGCCACTTCCTGAAGGCTCGCCTGGTCCAACCGTGGCGAAGATGCTTGGCCGGGCGCTCAGCAAAATCCCCTCAGAGAAAGGCAAAGTAAAGGACGATGAAGCCGAACTTCACACACTACGCATCCAAACCGGGGGAATCGTTACCTCCCCTACGGAGGATAGTCGGGAAGGGGAGGTTAAAGCCTCCTCCCCGTGCGGGAGGATGAGGGCCGCCTCCAAAGACTTGGAGGCGGAGATGCCCAAACAAGGGAAGAAGGTATCACTAGGGGGCTCTGCCGCGACGGGCACCCTCACCGCGCCGTACCCACCAACGGGCCAACCCTACACCGAGTTGTAAGTTAATCATTAATTCGAAGGTGTGGTGTTTCTCCGAGATCCATAACCGGGACTTCGTCTTTTGCAGTCCAGCGAGCAGCTCCTCTTAACAGAGTTCGTCTTCGGGGGATCTTCCTTCGGAGATGATGGAGAGTGAGACCCCACCCACCTCTCCGCCTCATGAAGCGGGCAACACTAAGGTGTCGTCATGGAGGAGTCCGGATCTGCCGAAGCCGGAAGCGAACACGTCAGTCCCCCGGAGCCCGGAGCGTTCGGCTCCCACGGGGGGTGATGAGAAGGGTCCGGCACAGTTCGATGTCCGGCCGGACGTACTGACAGGCCTTCTGGAGCGAGCCGCTCTCTCGGAGGAGCACCGCTCTTTAATGAGCACGGTGCTCACGAAGATTTTATCCGCTACCAGCGGTTTGAATAAGGCATTTACAAGCCTGCTCCAAGGCTTTGAGGTATGTAGTGAAAAATGCACTATTTTTTGGTTGTGAAGCACGCTCTAGGTGTGCTCCCTATGGATAGTAGCCCTTGAGACTTTGGTTGCCCGCCATAGGCGGCAAACGGGGGATCATATAGTAATGGTTGCGATGTACGTGTGCGCAGGTGTCTAAGGATCCGGCAGCCGACCAGTCTGTTGAAGTTGCCGAACTAAGGAGGCAGATCGGATCGATCGATGTCGATATCATGCTGGTGAACAAGAGGCTGGAAGAGTCACAGGGTATGAGCTCTGCTTCCCTTATTATGTTTTATATAGGAAAATGTGAGAGGGGCATAATATTAATGCAATGTGTTTGCACTACAGATGGTGCTACTGCCGTGGAGGCCCTGAGGGCGGAACTTGCTCAGGCTAAGGAACAAGCTCGGGCTAGCAATGCGGCTGCCCTAAAGGCGGCCGAAGAATTGAGAGCCGAATAGGCTGCTCATCGCCGATGCAAGAAAAAGATAGCCGAAATGGCTGGGGAGTTGAAAAATGCCACCGACCGGTATGTACTCCTTGAAAAGGAGAATAAGGCTAGTTCGGCCGAGCTGGACAAGGCACTTAATGTCGCCAAGGAGATGCAGACCGAGATCCGGGGTATGCGGGAGGAGCTCCAATAGGCCGACAAAATCATGGCTGGGGGCTCCTACTTACTGCGGACGAAGTTTTTGGATCCAAAGTATGCTCCCCTGGCTGGGCGCTGGAGTCCTGCAGACGCATATGCGGACTTGACAAATAGTACAGTTGACGCTGCCAAGTTCTTCGAGGATCAAGGTGATAAGGAAGTGGAGAAGCTTTTCTGGTCGCAATTCAATGCTCCCACTCGCCCGCTGCTGTTAAATGAGAAGGTGGCTGCTGTGGCGGAGCTTCATAGGTTGTCCGGGCTTGCAATGCGGTCTGTACTAGACCATCTTTGGCCGAAGGGGCCTAAGCCGGACAGCTAATTTGGTTTGGTGCAGCAATTTTTTGGGGCCGTGTCTCGGATTGACGCCATGAGGAGGTCGGCGTGTATAGAGGGTGCGCGGATGGCTCTTGCCCGCGTTAAAGCCTATTGGACGGATATGGAGGCCACCATTATAGCGACCCAGGATCCGGCGGGCGGCCAATATCCGACCGAGCACTACTTGGCGCAGGTCACAGAAGGTGCCCACCTAATAGAGGCGCAGTGCTCGAAGAATGTCCTGTTTGAGTGATAAGTCGAATCATTGTAATAAAACAATGTTTATTTTGATTATGAGGCTATATTTATACTTTTTGCCTGAAAATATGATTGTGTCCCCTGTACGGCCATTTTTATATGTATAAGTAGTCCGAAAGATAGCAGTCGTTGGCTTCAGCCCCCACGCATACAACGCGGGGGTGTTCGTGAAAAATATGCTTAATCACACTTGATCCAACGTCTTGGTCCATTAAGGAGGTGATCGCACGTCGAACTAGGCAACCGGACTATATAGCTGTAACACTTTCGCTTAGCCATGGGAGTGTAATGGTGGGGCTACTATGTAGGCCCTGGTACCCTCGCAAACATCCAAATACGGGCACGTGTGTACATGGCCGGGAAACGGCCCTTCGTTAATGCGGAGGAATACTAAAGATTCCGGTGAGTCTTCGAGTGGTTGAACAGTCTCTCGCTGCATCTTGACAGTCACTTTTCGGCTTTCTCTACTGAGGTGCTCATCCGGAATAACCGGGGCACAATCGCAGTAGTTCTCTTTTGGCTGCCTTAGCCGATAATAACGGTACATAAGGCGGCAAACCCAGGAGCCGGGCAAGCCCAACATTTGACCAAAGACATGATTCAGAGCTGATGCATATAAGGCCAAACTCATGAAGCCGAACACTCCCGAAGGTATTCGGTCTTTGTAAAACAAAACAGGCTGATGAAAGCCTATTATAAACCCTAAATTTCCAGGTACGTGCGGTTAATCTGTCGTGGCGAAATGCCAATAACGGCAGTATCCTCTGCGGGTATGGAACCCATGGGATGGTTAAACAACAAGAGGCACTAAAAAAGGTTTACTCAGGGGCTTAATCTAAAAAGAAACCTGTTGAACGGGGCCCTGCTGCACGTCTGCGCCTTTATCTCCGTTGTGCCGTGTCCTGGAAGGGTATTGCACGAACGTTGTCTAGGGAAAAAGAAAACTCGTAGGAGAGCACAACGTAAGTATACGATTGATAATAAAAGTGTTAGATATTGGCCTGCCAGTAAGGTTGAGCCAGATGTGGGGCTGCATTAAATATTTATAGCCCCTTGTATCCGTTATGGGATTACATATACGGTGCCCTGGTTCAGTTTTATCCAGGATACCGGACTCGTCTAACCGTGTCTGTGGTCGTAACGACCAGTCATGTTTTTTTTATATTGGAGGCCGCTTACAATCCGGCCGCTAGGTCCGTCGCGTGTTCCTCTGTGCGTGAAGAGCGCTCTGGGATTCCGCTAACTGTGATGACGCCACGTGGACCGGGCATCTTGAGTGTAAGGTAGCCATAGTGTGGCAATGCGTTGAAGCGGGCGAAGGTCTTTCTTCCAAGCAATGCGTGATAGCTGCTTTGGAAGGGGCCGATGGTGAAGAGTAGTTCTTCGCTTCTGGAGTTGCCTGAGGAGACGGATGTTACTTCCAGCACGACGGAGCCCCTGCCGTAGGCTTCAACGCCTGGTATCACCCCTTCAAAGGTGGTGTTGCTTTGGCTAATTCTGGATGGGTTTATCCCCATTCTGTGGACAGTGTCTTCATATATTAAATTGAGACTACTGCCGCCGTCCATGAGGACGCGGGTGAGACAGTATCTGTCAATTATTGGGTCTAGCACCAAGTCCTCTGATCCTCTGCGCCGAATACTAGTTCGGCCGTCCATGTGATCGGAAGTGATCGGACGAGACATCCAGAAGTCAGATGTGGGTACGATGGGTTCTACACCGTGCGCATCTCTGAGCGCGCGTTCGTGCCTTCTTGTGGATGTGTGAGTCGCGTGGATCATGTTTACTGTTTTAACCTCTGGCGGGAATGTTTTCTGTCCCCCAGTGTTCGGCTGGCGAGGTTCATCCTCGTCTTCACTTGGTGTTTCCCTCCCCTTGTGTTCGGCATTTAATTTGTCGGCCTGCTTGAAGACCCAGAACTCTCTATGCGTGTGGTTCGCAGGTTTCTCCGGGTGCCATGAATTTGGCATAGCCTATCCAGGACTCTGTTCAGACCAGACAGTCCCTCTTTACTGCTTTTAAATGGCTTCTTTTGCTTATCAGGTCAAGATCCCCTGAATCCGGCATTGACCGTTGTGTTATCCGGGCTCTCTTCCTTGTTTTGGCATTTGTGTTTATTACGTCGTGGCTTCCCATTGCCATCTCTTAATTCGGATGTGTTGGGGTCGTTGGTGCCTTTACGGGCTAACCAACTATCTTCACCCGCGCAAAAGCGGGTCATAAGGCCTATTAAGGCTGCCATTGTCCTTGGCTTTTCTTGGCCGAGGTGCCGGGCAAGCCACTCATCGCGGATGCTGTGTTTGAATGCTGCTAAGGCTTCAGCGTCCGGACAATCGACTATTTGATTCTTTTTAGTGAGGAATCTGTTCCAAAGCTTGCGGCCGGACTCTCCGGGTTGTTGGATTATGTGACTTAGATCGTCTGCAACCGGAGGCCGGACATAAGTCCCTTGAAAGTTGGCCCTGAAAGCGTCCTCGAGTCCCTCCCAACTCCCGATTGAATTTTTGGGGAGGCTTTTCAACCAGTGTCGGGCTGGTCCCTTCAACTTGAGGCGAAGGTATTTGATGGCGTGGAGGTCATCCCCACGAGCCATGTGAATATGCAGGATAAAATCCTCGATCGAGACCCCTAGGTCTGTCGTTCCGTTGTATGCCTCTATGTTCACAGGTTTAAAGCCTTGTGGGAATTCATGGTCCAGTACTTCTTCAGTGAAGCACAGGGGGTGTGCAGCCCCTCTGTATCTGGGCGCGTTGTGGCATGTAGTCGGCTGTTGTTGTGTCAAGTGCTTATTCCGAACTGGTATTTGGCTTGTATTAGCGTTTGGGTGACCATAGTCCCTCGTCGGGGTGTGTCCTTTAGATCCGTAGATGGACCTGGCTGCACCAGCTTTCTTATCCAGATGCTCACGTAGATCGTGCGCGGTGTCAGTAGCCGCTCTGTTGTGGTTGTGAAGCGGTACGTTTGGTCTCCTGGTCGTATTATTCTTTGGTGGAATGGCCTCGTCGTCGAATTCTGGCAGTAGCTTGGATTTTGGATAGCTTTTTGTATGGCGATCGTCGCCATATCTTTCTTCAGTGTCTAGCACTTTATTCCATCTGCGACTGAGCTTTTCCTGTGCGGCATTAAGCCGTTGTTTCTACTTCTTTAGACTTCTTGCTGTGGCCATAAGCTTTCGGTGGAGGTTGTCTCATTCGACTCGTTCGTCTGGAATGGTGAATGCATCATCGTCGAGACTGTGTTCCTGTTCTGGGGTGGTTTCACGAGCTCGTTCCTCTGGATCATTTTGTTCGGGTATTTGCTCCGAACTCGGTTTGGCGTGACCTGGCTCGTTCTGCTCCATCGCTGGGTCCATGTGGTCGTTACTGCCTTAGGGGTTTGCTGGTATGGCGCTCTTGTCGCTATTTTTGTTGTTGCTGGACTTCTAGCTGTGTCTGCGCCGCCGTTTTGGCTTTTGCCCGAGTGTTTTATCTTCCAGATTATCGCCCTTGTCCTTCTTGGGCGTATCCACCATGTATATATCGTGTGACAAGGTAGTAGTCCCGTGCCCCAGGGATTCTGAAGCTTCTCCTGCATCGTCGTCCATACCGTCGATGTCTTCGGAGTCGAGGTCAAGAATGTCGGTTAGATCATCGATCGTGGCAATGAAGTGGGTGGTGGGTGGGCAACGAATTCCTTCGTCGCCTGCTTCCCACTCAGGCCGGACATAGTTCGGCCATGAGCCTCCTGACAAGGAGAGATACTTTAATGAGTTCAGCATGTCGCCAAAGGGCGAGTGCTGGAAGATGTCCGCAGCGGTAAACTCCAATACCGGAGCCCAACCTGGCCTGGCTGGCTCGAGGGTATGCGGATCGGGACCGACAACCGGATACGAGTCCAGGGCCCAAGGTTACAGGCCTCAATAGAGGTGAGACATGTGTTCGGCTCCACCGCCGATGAGTATGTGGCATGCGGGGCGGGGTCCACCCCTCCATCCTTAGGCAACGCAACCTGCTCTGAATTTAGATCCGGGGCTACTGCAGGGGTGATATCCCGAGCATTGTCCGACAGCAGGTCTAGGCCGTGCTCATCGTGACTGTCCGGTGCTCCTGGCACAGGGCCGAATCCGTCGAAGATCAAGTCTCCGCGAATGTCCATCGTGTAGTTCAAGTTTCTGAAACTGATGTGGTGGCCAGGGGCGTAGCTGTCGATCTGCTCCAGCTGACCAAGCGAATTGGACCGCAGTTCGAAGCCGTCGAACACAAAGATCTGTCTGGGGAGAAAAGTCTTGCCCTGGACCGTGTTGTTGGTGATTGAAGACGCCATCAAGCCCTAAAGCGATGACACAGAGGAACTCTCAATGAAAGCACCAATGTCGGTGTCAAAACCGGCGGATCTCGGGTAGGGGGTCCTGATCTGTGTGTCTTAGGCTGATGGTAACAGGAAGCAAGGGACACAATGTTTACCCAGGTTCGGGCCCTCTCGATGGAGGTAAAACCCTACTTCCTGCTTGATTAATATTGAAGATATGAGTAGTACAAGAGCAGATCTACCACGACATCGTAGAGGCTAAACCCTAAGAGCTAGCCTATGATAGTATGATTGTAATTGTGATTGGCCTTCTAAAGACCATCCTCTCCGGTTTATATAGACACCGGAGAGGGCTAGGGTTTACATGGAGTCGGTTACAAGGAAGGAAATACAATATCCGGGTCGCCAAGTTTGTCTTCCACGCAAAGGAGAGTCCTATCCAGACATGGGCCGAAGTCTTGAGTCTTGTATCTCCACGCTTCAATAGTCCGGACGATGTACATAGTCCGTCTGTCTGGATACCCCCCCCAATCCAGGACTCCCTCGGTAGGGGCTCCAAAAACGTGATCAACGTGTCTCATGATACCAAGATGATGTAGGGTGGAACCCTATGTGGCCGACCTTTTGCGTTTGGAGAGGATCCTACGAAGAACACAATGAACACGAAGAGGGAAATGGGGAGAAACACAAGAGAGCCACTCAACAAACAAGAATTAAGTCACACATGCGCTAGATCATCGAGGCACAAAGTGATACAAGATCCACGATCAACAAAGGACGATACAAGTAGCTAGTTCATCTCCATGAGGAGGTCTTGAGGGTTCTTCCCTTGAAGGAGTCTTGAATCCGCTTGGGGGATCTTCTCCGAAGAGGTCGTGAGCTCCGAGGAGAAGTAACCAAGTGGATGAGCAAGGCTCTCACACAAACATGAGCTAAACCTATGCTAACCCTAACTAGGAGGAGGTGGGGGGTTTATATAGTGCTAGCCCACAAAGGCGTAAGTAAGAGGGGGATACATGGGCCCTTGGCCCGTTATCTGCGCACAGGCAGGTGCCGGATGTCCGGGCTGGGGGCCGGATGTCCGGGGCTTTGCGGCGGGCCGGATGTCCGGTTTGGGAGGCCGGATGTCCGGGCTGGCCTGGGTCTTCCTGGTGCATTCGGTGATGGAGGGGTCCGATTTCCGGGAGAAGAGGTCGGATGTCCGGTGGCTCGCGAGGGGCCTGATGTCTGGGCTGGCTTGGCTGATTCTGGCGCTCTCTGGATAGAAGGGGGGCAGGATTTCTGGGTGTTGGCCCGGATGTCCCGGCCTGGCCGGATGTCTGGGCTGTGGCTGGATGTCCGGAGCCTGTAGCAGTTGGCTCTTCTCCCTTCTCCTTCTTTCGCTTCCGTGCACGCTTGGCCTTGGTCCTTGGGTTCTCCATGATCTCCTCGGGTGTACCTGAGTATGCACAAGGTCCGCGCTTGAAGTAGCAACCATGTCTCACGTGTGGAAAGTAAAGGTTTAGAGAGGAGCGAGTTCACCTTGTGTCCAATGGCGTATGCTCGAGGTCTCGTCATATGTCCTCTTGGGGCTCGGAGAGTAGTTGGAGTGTACATGGGGATGAACGTGGGATGCTCCGCATCACTAGTTTTAGGGTTCGGGCGGCGGCGCGGATCGGGCGGCGCTAGGGTTAGGGTTCGGGCGGCGGCGCGGATCGGGCGGTGCTTGGGTTAGGGTTTGGGCGGCGGCGGCTTTGGGCTGCGGGGCTGGCGGCCTCAGCTTCTTTTAAACGGTCGGTCGGGTCAGTGTCCCGGGCGGACACGGCTCGGTTAAGTCGGTTCGTTTTTTTTTAAATAATACCGCGCAGAAAAACAAATAAAAGAAATATTGAACGGACACCAAAAATCCTGTAATAAATTTTCCCCATCCTTTAAAAATATAGCGGACAAAGTGAACATTTATTTGGGCCTCTAATGCAATTTTGAAAAACGCATATTTTCTTAATTCAAATAAATAGCAATAAAAGTTCGAATAAAACTCTTATTTGATTTTAATATTAAATACCCAATATTTTTTTATTTTGAGGAAGTCATTTTATCCCCTCTCTTTTATTTTTATAAAAGAAATATTCGAAGAGAAAATAATTAAAATCAAACGATCTTCTTTTCAAAATTTGAGAAAACTCAAATATGAAAAATAACGAAATCCCCAACTCTCTCCGCGGGTCCTTGAGTTGCGTAGAATTTCTAGGATCAAGCCAAAATGCATTAAGATATGATATGTAGTGATGATCTAATGTATAACATTCCAAATTGGAAATTTGGGATGTTACATCAAGGTATACATCGGCAAGGAAATGGATTCCGATGAAGAAGAATCGTCAGGTTCCGAAGAAGAAGAAGAATTCGATTGAGATTCCAACTCCGGCATGGCAGGCATAGCATGTGCCTCCTCTCCTATGACAAACTTCTTCGGGAATCCTTCAAGCGATGATGAATATCCTGCTTACTACTTCGTGACCAAGGCTTTGAAAGAAAAGGTATCCTCGAAACATCATAAGGTTCACTCTAGTGATCAATATTCTTCTGATGAGGATGACCATGCTAAGTTGATCAAAATTGCTAATATTCAACAAAATTATCTTGAGAGAATTGAGAAAACCCTCAGGAAATCTGAAGGGTTGTTGGTTGCAGAGATGGAGAAAAACTAGTCGCTGACAGAACAGTATTCCACTCTCAAGTCACGAATGGATGAACTCTCAACTTGTCATGATTTTCTCTCAGCAGACCACGAAATATTGACCTATGATTACCTGAAAAGGAAACAGGAACTCAAGGCGCTAAGAGAATCTCATAAGGATTGGATGAGAGAAAATTCTCTTCTCACCCAACAACTTAAAGTGAAACCTGAAGTGTTTGAGCCACCATGTTTAAAATGCATTAAACGAACAGATACTGAATCAAATTTTGAATCATCTGTGAATTCTAACCCCTCTGTCGAGGAAAATGGTTCTGTTTCTGATGAAAATGCTAGGTTAAAGGATCTTCTTCAGAAATGAATGTTCAAATCTCTCAAAGGGCATCAAACCCTATGTGATGTCTTGAAGAAATCTATCCTTCACAAAAATGCCAGAAAGGAAGGTATCAGTTTCGAAAGAAATTGAATGAGGATGGTTCTTACTAGGAACCACATCAATATCCTCAAACTGCGTGGGTTCCCGCAAAGAGAAAAACGCTCGATCTAGCATTACTTTCAGGATACAACTCTCCTATTCCTGAATATCCTGATGATGATTCCCTGGACAACTATAAGTTGTTCAAGAATCAACATGGTCAGACTGTTGCTCGCTATGTTGGACCCAACAACAGAAATGGCTCCCTTAAGAAAGCTATTTGGGTGCCAAAGAAAATGGTTGATGATTTGCATGTTTCTTCTCAACTGACCATGCATGCACAAAGAATTCAACACAATGAATATTTGCATACTGGATGCAATCACTATGTTCATGCATCTGGAAAGAGTTTTAATGCTTACTCTTTCAATTATGCTCGTTCCTCATCGAGTAACAACTATGCTTATCGAAAGAAATCATATCCTTCTCATTCATTTGTTTCAAAGCCACCTGGAAAGATGTGGGTGGCTAACAAAGCCTAATTCTTCCGCAGGACTTTGTCCCCCGGTGCACTGAATGGATCGTGGACAGTGGATACACTAGTCATATGACCGGAGACAAGTCGTTGTTTGTCGACCCCAACTTAACTGCTTCTCTTCTGAAGTATATTACTTTTGGTGACAACAACAAAGGAAAGGTAATTAGGCTAGGTAAAATTGCTATATCCAAGGACAAATCTATTGATGATGTGCTACTTGTTCAATCCCTTGGATTCAATCTTATGTCAGTTGGCAAGTTATGTGATTTAGGCGTGCTAGTCTTATTCTCTATCACCAAATGCATTGTCTTCATGGCCTCTAACAATCCCTTCTTCTTTGAGGGAATTACAAAGGGTGATCTTTATATTGTGGATTTCTCTAAGGGTCCCTTAGTCCAAACTTGTTTGCTTGCGAAAGAAACTAAAGGTTGGCTGTGGCACTGAAGACTTGGTCATCTAGGCATGAGGAATTTGCAAACTCGGGTGAAGAAAAATCATCTCCGTGGGATTCCTGATGTAAAATTCGACAAGAATCGTCTCTGTGCTGCCTGTGAGGTTGGTAAATTGCTAAGAAGCATCATTCCTCAAAGACAGTCATGACCACAACAAGACCTCTGGAAATTCTTCATATGGATTTATTCGGTCCTCAAAACTATGCAAGCTTCGGTGGCAGTCACTATGGTCTGGTTATTGTTGATGATTTCTCTCAATACACTTGGGTATTTTTCTCAAAGACAAGACTTGTACTCAAGATATCTTCAAAAGCTTCGCTAAGAAGTCCTAGAATGAATATGAGGTGTGAATTAAGCATGTCAGAAGTGATAATAGAACTGAGTTCAAAAATACTCATATTGTTGAATTCCTCGATGAACATGGTATTACTCATGAGTTCTTTGTTGCATACACTCCGCAACATAATGGAGTTGTTGAACAAAAGAACAAAACTCTTATTGAAATGGCAAGAACTATGCTCAGTGAGTATAAAACTCCCATTCACTTCTAGGCTGATGCTATTAACACTGCTTGTCATGTTATCAGTCGTGTTTATCTTCACAAGTTCCTTAAGAAAACTTCATATGAGCTTATCACTGGCAAGAAACCGAACGTTTCTTATCTACGTGTTGGTGCACCTTGCTACATTCTTGATATGAATCAATCCTCCAAGTTTGCACCTAAGGCACATGAAGGTTTTCTTCTCGGTTATGGCTCAAACTCGCATACATATCGAGTCTATAACTCTCAGCACATGAATGTTATGGAAACGGTAAACGTGCGGTTTGATGAATCTAATGGCTCTCAAAAGGAGCACCTGCCAAATGTGATAGATGAACCGCTAATATCGGATGTGATTCAACAACTGGCCATTGGGAGCATCAAGCCTATTGAAGGAAATGCACCTGAGTCATCTGATGATGACGCTCCTATGACTCAAAGCAGAACTCGTCAAGCAACTGCCAAAGCAAATGCTCCTCAGAAGGGAAATGTAAATCAAGATCCAAATGCCTATCAAAATGGAAATCCTGAAGGAAATGATGACTCAAATGCTAATGCTGATGATAATGACAATGACGAAGAAAATGCTCATCCTCATGTGGAAAATCGAGTTGATCCCTCATTAATTCTCGGCGAAATTGAGAATCTAGGTTATCGACCCACAACTCGTCCACACACTCGTTTGGCTAACTATTGTGTAAGTTTCTCCTTCATTTCATTGACAGAACCTACCAAGTATGAAGAACCCATGAATGATCCAGACTGGATGAATGCCATGCAAGAGGAGTTGGTGCAATTTGAATTGAATGATGTATGGGAACTGGTTGACTAAATGAATCCCAAGAAGCACAATATCATCGGCACAAAATGGATTTTTCGCAGTGAGCAAGATGAAAATGGTATTGTGGTGAGAAACAAAGCACGTATTGTTGCTCAAGGGTACACACATGCAGAAGGTATTGATTTCGGTGAAACATATGCTCCTATTGCATGCCTTGAGGCAATTCACATTCTTCTTGCTTATGCAAATTACAATGATATCTTGTTGTATCAAATGGATGTGAGAAGTGCTTTCCTCAATGGTGAAATTGATGAGGAAGTTTATGTTAGATAGCCACCTAGCTTTGAACACCCTTAGTTTCGTAACAAAGTTTTCAGGTTGAAGAAAGCTTTATATGGGATAAAGCAAGCCCCTTGATTATGGTATGAAACACTGAAGAAGTTTTTGCTCGGCAAAGGGTTCAAGGCAGGATCCACAGATCCCACACTTAACACTCGTGTTGTTGACAATGATTTATTCATTTGTCAAATCTATGTGGATGATATTATCTTTGGTTGTACTAGCAATGCTTGCATCTTAGAATTTAGGAAAATGATGTCTAATAAATATCAAATGTCCATGATGGGTGAACTCAAATTCTTTCTCGGACTACAAATTCGTTAACAAGCAAATGGCATTTTCATTTCTCAGGATAAATATCTGAAAGAGTGCCTGAAGAAGTTCAAAATGCAAGATTCCAAAATGAAGGGCTATAAGACTCCAATGCCCATGAATGGTAAGCTAGATGCAGATGTGTATGGTAACGATTATGACCAGAAAGCCTATTGTTTGATGATTGAATCTCTTCTTTACATATGTGCATCCAGACCTGACATTATGTTGAGTGTTTGCATGTGTTCCCGCTATCAAGCTGCACCGAAAGAATCGCATTACCAAGTGGCCAAGCGCATTTTGAGATATTTGGCTCACACCCCCACCTTAGGTTTATGGTATCCTAAGGGAGCACAGTTTGACCTTGTTGGTTATTCAGACTCAGATTGGGCTGATGACTTGGGTGATAGGAAATCTACCTTGAGGACATGTCATTTCCTCGATAGATCTTTGGTGTGTTGGTCTTCTAGGAAGCAAAATTGTGTATCTCTTTCCATGGCTGAGGCCGAATATATTGTTGTGGCGCATATTGCGCTCAGTTCTTGTGGATGAAGCAAACACTAAAGGATTACGGCATCAAGGTCAAGCATATCCCTCTGTAATGTGATAATGAGGGTACTGTCAACATTGCATATAATCATGTGCAGCATTCTCGCACAAAGCATATTTCCATCAGACATCATTTTATGTGATCATGTTGCTTGGGAAGACATTATCATCAATCATGTCAAGACAAGAGACAATCTCGCTGATATTTTCACCAAGCCTCTCGATGAGAGAAGATTCTATGTGTTACAGTGTGAGCTAAATATCCTGGACTTCGTAAACATGTAGTAAGCTGGACTCGACACCCATACTAACACTTCCACATCTTCGAATGAATGGGTTCCTAACACTCGAAGAGTTTGAAACTTTCGACAATGTGAAAGTTTCTTTCTGAGGGTGAATACATTAACGAAGAACTAGACTAACTGGATGCCACAATAATTGTGTGATGCTCGGGGTCATACAGTTCTTATACGGTGGGTTATGCCACCACAATTTTCTTTCATTGATTTTCTCTTCGTTTGATGGGTTTGGTTTATGTCCGAATGCATTTAACTCATATCTCTTATTCGAGTATTTGTGTTCTTTGACTGAGTGAAATGCCTAGGACCTTGTTTTTTCTTTGATCTATCTCTTCCAGTCTATGTTGTTCCGTTGCAAATGCTCAATTTTATTTGGAACAAAGCTTATCGGGTGTCCTTGACCACGATTAAGATTCGGTCTGAACATTTATCTTCTTTGCGTAAGCTGTCCAAAATTTGGGATTTCCCGCCCAAGTCAGGACCATGATCTTTGATGGTTGCCACGTGCAACACATCAACTGTCAATCTATCCTATCCGTTGAATCACAATCGTCTCTGTCTAGAGATCGTTCGATCAAAAACCTCAGCGTACAGTTATTTCCATTCGCCTATATAAACCGCGCCGCCTTCCTCTTTCATTTTTACACTCTTTCTCCTTGCTCTCTCTCTCTCTCCACCGAAACCCTCGCTATAGTGCTCCTCCTTGAGCTCGACGCCAATGAACCCTTCGTCGCTTAACTGCCGGAAAGAGGTCGGCAGAGTCCTCCCTCGCCGACGTGGGACATCCTCTTCCCCGTGCCGCTGTAGGTGTTGCACGTCACCAAGCTAGGGTACGTGTGATTTGAACTCGAACATTCATCTCTCTCGATTCAAGTTCATCCACGATGAATATTCCCCGATTTTACCACATATATTAGATCTAAGTTTTTATCTTCCTAGTGCGGATGTGGTTTGTAGTTTTTCCTCGCATCCAAATTTGTCAGATCTAGGGTTTGTGTTATGCTTCTTTCGAATGATATGCCTAGCTCTAGGTCTAGTATTATTCTTCGCACCTACTAGCTCGCTCTATACGTCTCATTCATTTGAAACATCTCTCAAAGTCTGTATCTGGTTTTTCCTCAAAAATGTTTTTGTTCGAGAATTTTTTTGCTATGAGCATTTGTGACCCTGTCCCCATTTTCCATCATACCTATTCTCTTTCACGAGTGTATGTAGTCGGTTGAAGTTTCTGCTAAACCACATAGTATGGCTAGTGAAGACGGGGCATTCATGGGAACAACAGAGGAATCAAAAGCACCAAATGCCAAGGTCCCAATAGTAGGCCCATCTTCTAGCAAGAGGAAAAGATCTGAACAAAATGCAAATGAGCAAGAGGAAGATGCTCCGAAGAAAAGGAAAGGTGGCAGGCAACCCATCACCAATTCAGCTCAGTATATCGCTCCGAAGAAAAGGAAAGGTGGCAGGCAACCCATCACCAATTCAGCTCAGTATATCTCACACGATGATTACAACATAGTACCTAGAGAGGAGTCAACTCAAAGAAAGAGGCAGTAGATGAATAGCCATTTGATCTCCAGCAAAGTCCGCATTGAAACCCTTACACACTAATGGGTGTAAAGAAATAGTACGTCCCTCTACTAAAGTGGGTTCAAAGGCACGTATGCCTAATCAATGCAGGGTGTGCAAAAGATTTGGTGTCACTGGGTTTGGAAGTGGTTTCACTACAAGATGGGTCATCCTTCGTATGCAAAGAACTTTGCCTTCCATCCCCTATGGGGTGATTGTCGGGAAATTGGACTCATCAGGGCAGGTGAGCCCCAGGAAAGGCCTACTCCACCTCTAGATGCTCATGATTCATCTCTCCTGACTCCAGACTCTTTTCCAAAAGAAAAGGCCAGGCGCATTAAGAATGCTGAAAAGAGTGCCAAGAAGGCTGAAAAGGAGCAGCCAAGAGAAGAAGAAAATCATTATCACATCACAGACGTCAAAAATAAAGGCTGGACGAAAAGCAGAACGGTGCAGGAAGAACAAACATAATCCAAAAATCATCTGCTCTGAAGAAAAAGAGTGCGCCAAGGAAAATACCTGCTAAGCCTGTTGTATCTGAAAGCGATTCTTCTGATAAAAATGATCCTTTGCTCACCAAAGAAGAAGCTGTTGCTACTCTCTCCGAACAAGTGAATGTCACTACATCCATTGTTCTGCCAGATCTTCGATCGTGTGTTGTTCCAATTGCACCTCCAAAGAAGAATTCTTTGAAAAGAAAAACCTTAGACCACTGTCATGATTGTCGACAAAGTGAATACTGATCCTCATCCTGATGGACTAAATTCGAAAGATTTGGTCATTGAAGCTCCTGTTAGCACAGCTCAGCCAGGAGAAAAGCTTTCGAAAGAAAAGGTGAGGCAAATCAAAGGCCCTGCTGCTAAGCAAAAGATTCCAAGTATTGATGCTATGAAAGAAAAGGCCGCACAATTTGCTCCAAAACTGACTCAACCTTTGGCATCGTTGCCTCCGACCGAGAAAAATGTGGCACAGACTGCTCCTTCTGCTCAGCATGTTGCACAGCCTCGAGATGTCTCTGCTGCACCATATTCTTTTGATCATACGTTCATCATGGAGCAGCTGGACAGATTTGTCGAAGACTTGTTTGATGGAGAAGTGACATTTTTGCCAATTCCCTCTGAAGTTATTTCTCAAGCGTCTACTTTGATACAAGATATGAGAAATGATTCAATTGAGATCAATGACCTCATTGGCCAGCTCAAGGAGCTTGACAACCATATGAAAAATATGAAGTCCAAGTTTGTCATCAAGCAACTTGAAGAATCTTATTCAGATGTTAATAAGGAGCTGAAAGTCCTTCGGCATCGGAGGTTGCGATTTCATTCTGATCTGGATCAAATCATTCACAAGATTTGCCTTGATCACCAAGCCAAAGTAACTGGTTATAATGATCTGGTCAAAAGGCACATTGATCCATAGAAGCAAAAGAAGAAGAAGAAGAAGATTGCAAAGAAGAATGCTCCTCCTCCTCCAGAAGCTAATCCATAGAGAGAACTCTCCTGACCAAGCAATTCCTTAAACTATTGATGATCCAGTTGCTGATGCGTCAACTTCGTCAAGGCCCACTAAAACAACGCATGTGGCCCAGCTCATGAAGCAAATCTTTCTCAGCACCAAGTGTCAGAAGAAGGTGAAATTCCTCAGTCTGAATGACAAGTTTCTCCTGTCCGCGTTGAACAAACTGATTCGATCAACCCTCTGCTCCTCCAACCACATCTGAAGCAATTCCACAACAACCCCCAATGGCTGATAAAGATTCAACGCCTAACTCAGCTCAAGAACAAGTGACAAATCCCTCTCCATTGAGAATCTCACTCAACACGACACGAAGAACTTTTGATCCTTCTGCAGCTAAATCAATGGCAGCTCATCATTCTGATTCTATTATCTATGAGGATGAAGTTATCTTTATTGAAGATGAGCTCACATACCCTTATCCTCGCGAGCGACTGTCGTTGTTTTCCACCGGTGTTGGCGTCAAAGGGCCTCTCTTCAATAGGAACACTCATCCGAATTTCTTTCTAGATAGTCCATACAGCAAGCCTCGTACCTCTGAATCTCCTCGATTCTGGACACAGGAATAGGCAATATATTATTTGTGGATCCTTTATGATAGCCTGAAGATTTTTCCTCATGAGTTTCCATATTTTGTTGCGATGAAGAACATTGGCTACTTTACTAAATTCATGAAGGACATCGAAGATTATGGTCTCACGCATGTCTTTGCATATCGGCATCCATGGAACAGGGAGGTTATCCTTCAATTTTAGGCTACTCTATATATCTCCGGTGATGAATCTGACAGCACTAAATGGATCACGGAATGGATGACTGAAGGAAAAAGGATCAAATGCTCTGCCATGGAATTTGTTTCTCATTTTCATTTCCCTTGATTTGAACATAGCACGACTGGAATTCGAGTTCATAACTTTGATGCAATCTCTGATGAAGATTTCCGATGCACAATGGATGAAGACAAGATTTGTGACTACCATGGTCCTCCTCTGCCTGAACATTTGACATTCCATAATCAAACTCTTTACCATATAGTCACTTATACCCTTTGTACGTTGGCTGGGATGAATACTAACAATGCTATCTCTGATGTTCTTCGAAACACCATTCATGCCATCTCTCAAGGGTTCATATTCGATGTGGAACACATGTTTCTGCGCATACTAATGGATTCAGCTCAGTGTCCCAAAACCATCAAGGTGTATGCGCCCTAGATTCAAAAAGTGATTGCTATGCAATGAAGACCAAAAATCTCACAAAAGCTTCATTCCTCCTAAGTAATTGAAGATTTCTCTTCAGGAAAAGCTTCGGTGTCCGGTCCTTATGGTTACCATAACACCTTCAATGGACCAAAGCTACCTCAGCGTGAACGTCTTCTGAACACTCAGCCTCCTTCACATCTTGAAGTGAGTATGCGCACTCAACAACTGCTACTGAAGCATATGGTAGAAGACCGCCAAGAGAAGGAGCACCTAGCTGCCGAACTAAATGCTAGTCACAACCGAACAAAAGTTATGCACATGATCACATCAGAAAACAAGAAGTGTTTATGGAAATTGCTTCGAAAATTTTTCTCAAGGAAGCAACTAAGTCATTGTCACCTTCAAGAACTCTACAAGTACATTGATCAAGGATTCACTGCTGAAGGTTTTCAAGATCGCATCACTCCTCCTCTGCCAGCTCATGAACCAACAACGAATTTACTTCAAATTCAGCTGCGCAACTTGCTCGACGAATCAGAAGCCACATCACCAACTGAAAAACCTGTTGAAGAAAATCCTCTATCTCACAAGACTCATGAGGCTGAGCCCAATGTGCCTTTCTCTTCTCAGCACCAATCCAGTCTTGAAGGATCTGCTGCTGCTGCTGCTGAAGATGAAGATGTTCCAGACACCTCCAAATCAGAAACTTCTTCCAGCAGTTCCTCGGGCGACGCCTCAGAGTGAATCATATTCACATTTTAGCACTCATGTTTTTCGTCACCTTTTTGACACTAGTTTACAAAAAGGGGTAACATCAAGAGTTTTGATAGATTTGCTATGTTGGTTTTTCTCTCTGTGCTTTCATGCTCCATATCTTGAGAAAATTTAAGCCTATTTTGTGCTCTGATGTAGAACTTCTGATATGGGCTATAATATTGATAACCCCACCTACTGCACTACTCTCTCTCAAATTATTTTCTTTGCAGGTGGAATCATTATCAGAAGTCATGAATGATTGCGCCATATTCTCGTGGATTACCTATCATCAGTGCAAATCATTACCTCGTACGATTGAAATTTGTCCACACAATCAGTATAAATTGCAAAGAACCTCATTGTACATCAATTGACCCTACATACATCTAGGGGGGGTATATTTCATCAACGAGTCAAGAAACGCAAGATCACTCTTGTTTATTCTACTTTTCAATTATCTATCTTCACTTTGATGATTATATGTTTTGTTAACAACCGTCCAAAAAGGGGAGATTGTTGGTGCAATGATAGGCCCCTTATGTTTTGGAGTTTGTTGACATAAATAGTATGAGACTTATGTGTTTGCTAGTGCACACAGAGTAACAGGTCCCTGAAGTATCGAGGAGTTTGATGCAACCGACGAAGATAATCTCCATGCGCATTGCTACCTCTTGAGCATGCATTGGTTTTCCCTTTAAGAGAAAAGGGTGATGCAGCAAAGTAGCGTAAGTATTTCCCTCAGTTTTAAGAACCAAGGTATCAATCTAGTAGCAGATGAGACACAAGTCACCTAGTACCTGCACAAACAATCAAGAACCTTGCAACCAACGCGATAAAGGGGTTGTCAATCCCTTCATGGTCACTCGCAAAAGTGAGATCTAATCGAGATTGTAAAGTAAATATTTTTGGTATTTTTGTTGTATAGATTGGAAATTAAAGATTGCAAAGTAGTAAACGATATGTGAAGTAAATAAAAGAGATGTAATATAATAAGAAAGAGACCTGGGGGCCATAGGTTTCAGTAGTGGCTTCTCTCAAGACAGCGTGTATTACGTTGGGTGAACAAATTACTTCCGAGCAATTGATAGAAGAGAGCATAATTATGAAGACATCTAAGGCAATGATCATGAACATAGGCATCATGTCCGTATCAAGTAGACCGAAACAATTCTGCATCTACTACTATTACTCCACACATCTACCGCTATCCAGCATGCATCTAGAGTATTAAGTTCATAAGAACGGAGTAACGCATTAAGCAAGATGACATGATGTAGAGGGATAAACTCAAGCAATATGATATAAACCCCATCTTTTTATCCTCGATGGCAACAATACAATGCGTGCCTTGCTGCCCCTACTGTCACTAGGAAAGGACACCGCAAGATTAAACCCCAAGCTAAGCACTTCTCCCATGGCAAGAAAGATCAATCTAGTAGGCCAAACTAAACCGATAATTCAAAGAGACTTGCAAAGATATCAAATCATGCATATAAGAATTCAGAGAAGAACCAAATAATATTAATAGATAATCTTGTTCATAAATCCACAATTCATCGGATCTCGGCAAATACACCGCAAAACAATATTACATCGAATAGATCTCGAAGAACGTCGAGGATAACTTTGTATTGAGAATCAAAGAGAGAGAAGAAGCCATCTAGCTAATAACTGGACCCGAAGTTCGGTGGTAAACTACTCACGTTCATCAGAGAGGCAATGGAGTTGATGTAGAAGCCCTCCGTGATCGATTCCCCCTCCGGTAGATCGACCGAAAAGGCCCCAAGATGGGATCTCACGGGTACAGAAGGTTGCGGCAGTGGAAAAGTGGTTTCATGGCTCTCCCTGACGTTTCTAGGGTATAAGAGTATATATAGGCGAAAGAAGTATGTCGGTGGAGCTACGAGGGGCCCACGAGGGTGGGGGTGCGCCTACCCCCCTGTGCGCGCCCTCCTGCCTCGTGGCCTCCTCGTAGAGTCCTAGACTTCAACTCCAAGTCTTTTGGATTGCTTTTGGTCCAAGAAAGATCCTCGCGAAGGTTTCATTCTGTTTGGACTCCATTTGGTATTCCTTTTCTACAAAACTCTAAAATAGGCAAAAACAAAAACTGGCACCGGGCCTCCAGTTAATAGGTTAGTCCCAAAAATAATATAAAAGAGAATATTAAAGCCCATTAAACATCCAAAATAGATGATATAATAGCATGCAACAATCAAAAATTATAGATATGTTGGAGACGTATCAAGCATCCCCAAGCTTAATTCCTGCTCGTCCTCGAGTAGGTAAATGATAAAAACAAATGTTTTGATGTGGAATGCTACCTAGCATATTTATCAATGTAATTTTCTTTATTGTGGCATGAATGTTCAGATCCGAAAGATTCCAGAAAAAAGTTTAATATTGACATAAAAATAATAATACTTCAAGCATATTAACAAAGAAATCATGTCTTCTCAAAATAACATGGCCAAAGAAATTTATCCCTACAAAATTATATAGTCTGGCTATGCCCTGTCTTCATCACACAAAGTATTTAATCATGCACAACCCTGATGAAAAGCCAAGCAATTGTTTCATACTTTTGATATTCTCAAACTTTTTCAATCTTCACGCAATACATGAGCGTGAGCTATGGACATAACACTATAGGTGGAATAGAATGGTGGTTGTGGAGAAGACAAAAAGGAGAAGATAGTCTCACATCAACTAGGTGTATCAATGGGCTATGGAGATGCCCATGCAACGGTTGCACTAGAGCTATAAGTGTATGAAAGCTCAAAAAGAAACTAAGTGGGTGTGCATCCAACTTGCTTGCTCACGAAGACCTAGGGCAATTTTAAGGAAGCCCGTCATTGGAATATACATGCCAAGTTCTATAATGAAAATTCCCACTAGTATATGAAAGTGACAACATAGGAGACTCTCTATCATGAGGATCATGGTGCTACTTTGAAGCACAAGTGTGGTAAAAGGATAGTAGCATTGTCCCTTCTCTCTTTTTCTCTCATTTATTATTATTATTTTCTTTCGGCTTTTTCTCTTTTTTTCTCTTTATGGCCTCTTTTTTTAGTCCGGAGTCTCATCCCGACTTGTGGGGGAATCATATTCTCCATCATCCTTTCCTCCCCGGGACAATGCTCTAATAATGAAGATCATCACACTTTTATTTACTTACAACTCAAGAATTACAACTCGATACTTAGAACAAAATATGACTCTACGTGATTGCCTCCGGTGGTGTACCGGGATGTGCAATGATTCAAGAGTGACATGTATGAAAAATTATGAACGGTGGCTTTGTCACAAATACGATGTTAACTACATGATCATGCTAGCAATATGACAATGATGGAGCCTGTCATAATAAACGGAACGGTGGAAAGTTGCATGGAAATATATCTCAGAATGGATATGGAAATGCCATAATAGGTAGGTATGGTGGCTGTTTTGAGGAAGTATATGGTGGGTGTATGGTATCGACGAAAGTTGCGTGGTACTAGAGAGGCTAGCAATGGTGGAAGGGTGAGAGTGCGTATAATCCATGGACTCAACATTAGTCATAAAGAACTCACATACTTATTGCAAAAATTTATTAGTTATCGCAATGAAGTACTATGCGCATGCTCCTAGGGGGATAGATTGGTAGGAAAAGACCATCGCTCGTCCCCGACCGCCACTCATAAGGAAGACAATCAATAAATAAATCATGGTCCAACTTCATCACATAACGGTTCACCATACGTGCATGCTACGGGAATCACAAACTTTAACACAAGTATCTCTCATATTCACAACTAATCAACTAGCATGACTCTAATATCTCCATCTTCATATCTCAGAACAATCATAAAGAATCAAACTTCTCATAGTATTCAATGCACTTTATATGAAAGTTTTTATTATACCCATCTTGGATGCCCATCATATTAGGACTAATTTTATAAATAAAGAAAATTACCATGCTGTTATAAAAGACTCTCAAAATAATATAAGCAAAGTGTGTGAGATCAATAATTTCTATATAATAAAACCACCACCGTGTTCTGAACATATATAAGTGAAGTACTAGAGCAATATTGTCTAGCTCAAAAGATATAAGTGAAGCACATACAGTATTCTAATAAATTCCGATTCATGCGTGTCTCTCCCAAAAGGTGTGTACAGCAAGGATGATTGTGGTAAACTAAAAAGCAAAGACTCAGATCATACAAGACGCTCCAAGCAAAACACATATCATGTGGTGAATAAAAATATAGCCTCAAGTAAAGTTACCGATAGATGAAGACGAAAGAGGGGATGCCTTCCGGGGCATCCCCAAGCTTAGTCTTTTGGTTGTCCTTGAATTACCTTGGGGTACCTTGGTAATCCCCAATCTTAGGCTCTTTCCCACTCCTTATTCCAAAATCCATCAAATTTTTACCCAAAAACTTGAAAAGTTCACAACACAAAACTTCAATAGAAAATCTCATGAGATCCATTAGTATAAGAAAATAAACCACCACTTTAAGGTACTCTAATGAACTCCTTATTTATTTATATTGGTGTTAAACCTAATGTATTCCAACTTCTCTATGGTTCATACCCCCCGATACTACTTATAGATCCATCAAAATAATGAAACAACACACGAAAAACAGATTCTGTCAAAAACAGAACAGTCTGTATCAATCTGTAACTTTGGAATACTTATGTAACTCTAAAAATTATGAAATAAATGGTCGGACGTGAGGAATTTGTCTATTAATCATCTTCAAAAAGAATCACCCTAAAATCACTCTCCAGTAAAAAATGACAGCTATTCTTGTGAGGGCAAAAGTTTCTGTTTTTACAGCTAGATCGCAAAGACTTCACCCAAGTCTTCCCAAAGGTTCTACTTGGCAAAAACACTAATTAAAACATAAAACCACATATAAACAGAATCTACATGAATTATTTATTACTCCCTCCATCCCAAATTAAGTGACTCAACTTTGTACTAACTATAGTACAAAGTTGGTACAAACTTGAGTCACTTATTTTGAGACGGAGGGAGTACTGAACAGGAGCAAAAAGCGAAGAACAAAAATAAAATTGGGTTGCCTCCCAACAAGCGCTATCATTAAATGCTCCTAGCTAGGCATTGAGATTTCAATTATATTCACATGAAAGACAATAATTGAAGCGCAAAGAGAACATCATGAATCATGTGACAAACACATCTAAGTCTAACATACTTCCTATTCATAGGCATCTTATAGGCAAACAAATTATCATAGCAAGCAAAAACTAGCATATGCAAGGAGGCGGAAAGAAACAATAGGAATCTCAACATAACGAGAGGTAATTTAGTAACATGGAAATTTCTACAATCATATTTTCCTCTCTCATAATAATTACATGTGGGGTCATAAGCAAATTCAACAAAATAGCTACCACATAAAATAGTTTCAACACGATCCACATGCATGCGAAGTTGACACTCGTCCAAAATAGTGGGATTAACATTAACTAAAGTCATGACCTATCCAAACCCAGTTTTAATAATATTGCAAACACTATTATCAATGTCATATTCATCATGGGCCTTAAATAAATTTTCAAGATCATAAGAAGAATCACCCCAATCATGATCATTGCAACAAATAGTAGTCATAGCAAAACTAGCATCCCCAAGCTTGAGGGTTTGCATATCATTAACACAACTGACATTAAGAGAATTTATAATAACATCATTGCAATCATGCTTTTCATCGAAGAAACTATTAAGTATGGGTGCAATAGCAATGATCTCATGTTTAACATATGGAACTATAGCAAATTCGTCTTCGTAAATATTAGCATCATGACCACAAGAATAGCAAGCATCATGTTTATCAAGGGATGTCTCAATCAAATCATCGGAATCATAATTATTATAGATTCATGCATATCATTATTTTCTTCCAAAGCAGCGATCAATCTTTCAATAAATTCTTTTACATGGACATTATGAGCATAATTTTCATAGCAATATTTAGGTATGTCAAAATTTTCAGATTCGTAAAGAGTAATATCATACTTTTCAATCAAAGAAGCAACTTCATAAGCACCCCTAAAAGCAACAAATTCTTCAATTTGTTCGATATCATAGTAACTATAAACACCTTTGGCATAAGAAGATAGGATTTAATTATCATTAAACTCACATAAGTAGGGAAGGTGTTTTTAGGGTTCTTAGAATAACAAGTAAAATCATAAATTTCACAAACATTCCAAGCATAGCACAACAACCTGTTTATTTGATCTCATAAGAGTCTCCCTTTTTCAGACAAACGATGACGCACAAAATGAGCATGCTCATCTAAAGATTTTCCCTCAACTAAACTAGTTGGGGTTTCAGCACGAGCACATATAGATCGAAGATGATCCAAGTAGAACACTTTAAGTGGATCCATATCAATAGATTTTTAGCTAGCAAAGATGCAACCAAATAGAAGGCACATGGAAACACAACCAAAGATACATACATAAAGAAGGCGAAGAAAAGGCAAAGGTTTTCGAAAATCATTTTAGAAGTGGGGGAGAGGAAAAGGAGAGGCGAATGGCGAATAATGTAATGCAAGGGAGACGAGTTTGTGATGGGTACTTGGTACGGCTTGACTTGGCGTAGATCTCCCTGGCAACGGCGCCAAAAATCCTTCTTGCTACCTCTTGAGCATGCGTTGGTTTTCCCTGTAAGTATTTCCCTCAGTTTTGAGAACCAACGTATGAATCCAGTAGGAGACGACACACAAGTCACCTAGTACCTGCACAAACAATCAAGAACCCTGCAACCAACGCGATAAAGGGGTTGTCAATCCTATCACGGTCACTCGCAAAAGTGAGATCTAATTGAGATAGTAAAGTAAATACTTTTGGTATTTTTGTTGTATAGATTGGAAAGTAAAGATTGTAAAATAGTAAACGAGATGCGATGTAAATAAAAGAGATGTAATATAATAAGAAAGAGACCCGGGGGGCATAGGTTTCATTAGTGGCTTCTCTCAAGATAGCATGTATTACGGTGGGTGAACAAATTACTGCCGAGCAATTGATAGAAGAGAGCATAATTATGAAGACATCTAAGGCAATGATCATGAACATAGGCATCACGTCCGTGCCAAGTAGACCGTAATGATTCTGCATTTACTACTATTACTCCACACATCAACCGCTATCCAGCATGAATCTAGAGTATTAAGTTCATAAGAACGGAGTAACACATTAAGCAAGATGACATGATGTAGAGGGATAAACTCAAGCAATATGATATAAACCCCATCTTTTTATCCTCGATGGCAACAATACAATGTGTGCCTTGCTGCCCCTACTGTCACTGGGAAAGGACACCACAAGATTGAACCCAAAGCTAAGCACTTCTCCCATGGCAAGAAAGATCAATCTAGTAGGCCAAACTAAACCGATAATTCGAAGAGACTTGCAAAGATATCAAATCATGCATATAAGAATTCAGAGAAGAACCAAATAATATTCATAGATAATATTGTTCACAAATCCACAATTCATCGGATCTCGGCAAACACACCACAAAACAATATTACATTGAATAGATCTCGAAGAACATCGAGGAGAACTTTGTATTGAGAATCAAAGAGAGAGAAGAAGCGATATAGCTAATAACTATGGACCCGAAGGTCTATGGTAAACTACTCACGCTTCATCGGAGGCAATGGTGTTGATGTAGAAGCCCTCCGTGATTGATTCCCCCTCCAGCAGATCGCCGGAAAAGGCCCCGAGATGGGATCTCACGATACAATAGGTTGCGGCGGTTGAAAAGTGGTTTCGTGGCTCCCCTTGATGTTTCTAGGGTATAAGAGTATATATAGGCGAAAGAAGTACGTTAGTGGAGCTACGAGGGGCCCACGAGGCTGGGGGCGCGCCTACCCCCCTGGGCGCACCCTCCTGCCTCGTGGCCTTCGCGTAGAGTCCCAAACTTCAACTCTAAGTCTTCTGGATTGCTTTTGGTCCAAGAAAGATCCTCGCAAAGGTTTCATTCATTTGGACTCCGTTTGGTATTCCTTTTCTGTAAAACTCTAAAGTAGGCATAAACAGAAACTGGCACTAGGCCTCCGGTTAATAGGCTAGTCCCAAAAATAATATAAAAGAGCATATTAAAGCCCATTAAGCATCCAAAACAGATAATATAATAGCATGGAACAATCAAAAATTATAGATACGTTGGAGACATATCACGCGTCAGCTAAGGTTATCACCAAAGATAAAGCAAACAAGAGTGACCCCTAAAAATTGCTGAAGTTTAAGCAATTGGTTCGGTGCATGTTCAAAGCAAATGACTGCGCTTGAGTAAGAATGAAGATGAAGTGAAGACGTAGCATTTTTTTGTTGTTCTTCTTCTTTCATTGAACCATAGGACCACCGTACTATTAAGAGGGGTGTAGCGTTCGAAGCTTTGGTTCTGTGATACTAAACCCAAATCCTATTAAAGTTGTGAGAGATATCTCTTTGTGCTTTAAGTAAATACTTGCCAGCAAGAGGCTGTGATCTTCTTTGTTGCAAGAGATTTTCCTCGGAGTGAGGAGTTAGCATTACTTGTTCCTCAAGTAATGTTATCGTTTCTCCAAAATACGACCGTTGTGAACGTGTCGGTTGGCCATTGGCTGGACCTTGTGTCCAAAATGGTCGTTTTCCTTCTGGGAAGGTTGCGGCTATAAATAGCCACCCCGCGCCAGCTTTGTCCGGTGGCTGCTCCATTTGATTTTGAGAATTTTGTTGAGCAACCCACTCTCCGAGCGATTTGAGTTTAAAATCCACCCAATGAAAAACCCTAGAGCCAAAGATTTAGATTGTGGTTCAACTTCACTAGAATCTAAGTTTAGTACGCTCTGCCCATTACTCTTGAGAGCTGCAAACTCTCTAGAAGGTTAGGTGTTAATTTCTTCAGAGACCAAGAGTAATTGTGGTTCTCGAAGAATAAGTCTGTAAAGGTTTGGAGACCGCCTTCAAGTATCTACCATGAGTAATCGGCATCGGTTGATGAATCGATTGTCCAGGAGAATAGGGTGAAGAGAGTTTATCTTCTGTGTTAAGTCACACCCCCTCCAACCAGACGTAGTCCTTGTGCACAAGGACGAACTGGTTGAACAAATACCTTGTCACCATCAAGCATCTTCGGTTACCTCTGTCACTCATGTTTACCTTCTATGCGTTTTCATTCGTTTGATTTACTTTGATGCATGTTCTAGTTTCCCTTCGGTACCCTCTTTTAGTTCACTGTAGTTTGTTTTTCACTTATTCCGCTGCTAGGTTCTGAGAGATTTAAGTTTTCCGAAGAAAATTTAAAACTCCCATTCACCCCC